>NC_064624.1:157479914-157777414 GCF_023898315.1 Schistocerca nitens | reverse complement strand
TTTTATCATGATGATAATTCCTCCCTATGTAGGTGGGTGCCAACAGAATTAGCAGCTCTATTTGTTCATTATATTTTTAGATAGAGGATTGATGGATATTCGATTTGTCAGTTGTAATATCTCACTTGACAGAATAACAGACGGAATTTGTTCTGTAATGCCGTTAGTTAATAAAGATTGTGGCACATCTTACTTCTGAGGAAAAGCAACACACAGTTTGTACTGTGAGAATGCAGGTGTCGTATGCTATGCTCGCTGGAGTGAGGCTGTCACATACTGGTAGGACAGACAAAGTGCATTTCTCGGCATGTACATCAGCAGTGAGAGGTCTACAGCTTGCTCAAGATGCCAAGATTTAGTCGGGGCAGTAGTACAAATGGCAATCTAAAGAAGAGCATGAAACGCTAGTTTTCTGTTGTAACTTGCAGGTTTGTTGAAACTTCCTGACAGATTAAAACTGTGTGCCGGACCGAGACTCGAACTCGGGACCTTTGCCTTTCGCGGGCAAGTGCTCTACCAACTGAGTTACCCAAGCACGACTCACACCCCGTCCTCACAGCTTCACTTCTGCCAGTACCTCGTCTCCTACCTTCCGAAATTTTTCAGAAGCTCTCCTGCGAACCTTGCAGAGACAGCACTCCTGAAAGAAAGGGTATTGCGGAGACATGACTTAGCCACAGCCTGGGGGATGTTTCCAGAATGAGATTTTCACTCTGCAGCGGAGTGTGCACTGGTATGAAACTTCCTGGCAGATTAAAATTGTGTGCCGGGCCGAGACTCGAACTCGGGACCTTTCCCTTTCACAGGCAAGTGCTCTACCAACTGAGCTACCCAAGCACGACTCACGCCCCTTCCTCACAGCTTCACTTCTGCCAGTACCTCGACTCCTACCTTCCAAACTTTACAGAAGCTCTCCTGCGAACCTTGCAGAACTAGCACTCCTGAAAGAAAAGGTATCGCGGAGACATGGCTTAGCCACAGCCTGGGGGATGTTTCCAGAATGAGGCAATACCCTTCCTTTCAGGAGTGCCAGTTCTGCAAGGTTTGCAGGAGGGCTTCTGTAAAGTTTGGAAGGTAGGAGACGAGGTACTGGCAGAAGTGAAGCTGTGAGGATAGGGCTTGAGTCGTGCTTGGGTACCTCATGTGGTAGAACACTTACCCGAGTTCGAGTCTCGGGCCGGCACACAGTTTTAATCTTCCAGGAAGTTTCATATCAGCGCACACTCCGCTACAGAGTGAAAATCTCATTACGCCAAGATTTAGTCGGGGCCGTAGTACAAATGGCAATCTAAAGATGTGCATGAAATGCTAATTTTCTGTTGTAACTTTCAAGTTTGTTGTTGCCTTCAGGCACATAAACATAATAAGAACCTCAGTAAACCGTGTGTGTGTTAAATAATTTCCTTGTAAATAGTAGGAACTGGTCTTCTTCTGTGATAGTTTTCTTCATTAGAAGAGCATATTTGCAGAAAGGTGTGAGAACTTCTCGTTTTTTTTTGCAGGGGCCTTACAGCAGAGGAGAAGGGCAGGGAGCTGATCGATGCGGCTAAGAATGGGAGAGTCGGCAAGCTGCGGGCGCTGCTGATGGCGGGTGCAGATGTGAGAGCGAGGGACACATTCAAGAGGGACACTGCCCTCCACTGGGCAGCTCGGAGGGGATGCGTGCAGGCTGTGATACGTCTGCTGCGCAGTGGGGCTGAGGTGGACGCCAGAAACAACTGGCACAGCACGCCTCTGCTCTTGGCTGCACAGTACGGCCATACAGAGGTGGTGTCTCGGCTGCTAGAGGCAGGAGCCGACAAGGGGGCCTGCGATGCAGATGGGGACACACCGCTATGCGTCGCCACAGTGTCGGGCCACCAGGAGATTGTAGAAATGCTAACGTGAAACTACCAGTACAACAAACTTACTTAATAAAGTCTTACCATCTGAAATCATATTATCACTTCACTTTTAATTTAAAAAATCATAGAAGAACCAGTAAGCGTTCAATGTCCAGCTGTAAGGCTGCAGTTAATGGAAATATTATCATGTATTGTACCAGGCAATATGAAAATTCACTCTCACTTTACAGGGTGCTACAACAATCTATTTTCTCATTTTCGTCCTATGCACACTTACTACATTTCCCTGAGAACAGCATCACTTCAGCAGAGCGTCTTTAGGGGCTGCCACGCAGCATCTCTGGTCGGACAGGGTACGAACTTTACGAGTTTTAGAGCTGAGACCACATAGGAATTTTTGTGCTTTCCTCTTCTACATGTTCTTGTAATGGTAGTATGGAAATTTATATCATTGCGTAAAGTAACTGAACAAAACTGCCCTATGTTATTTAAAGATGTAAAATTATTTTGACGATTTGCCTTAAATACATGTATCTAGCCTTGAATACAAACTGTAATTTTAAATTCTGGTTTTTACCTCAGGAGCTAAGTTTTCTTGCCGTAAAAAATCGGCAATATGCAACAACAAGCAGACGTTTTCGATTTTAAATGAAGCAGTTGGAGCTCCTACAGAATTTAAGAATTTGTTTCCCTGGTTATTTTCGTAAATTTTCCTCTCCAAATGGTTCAAATGGCTCTGAGCATTAGGGGACTCAACTGCTGTGGTCATCAGACCCCTAGAACTAACCTAAGGACATCACACACACCCATGCCCGAGGCAGGATTCGAATCTGCGAACATAGCAGCAGCGCGGCTCCGGACTGGAGCGCCTAGAACCGCACGGCCACTGCGGCCAGCATTTCTTCTCCACTTCAAAATTTGCTGACCTCACACGAAACTCAAATCATTCGACGAAATGGAGCACCTACTGACATAATGTTTAATGAATCAAGAAACCCTAAATTATATTTTGCCGGCTGGATTGTCCGAGTGGTTCTAGGCAATTCAGTCTGGAACTGCGCGACCGCTATGGTCGCAGGTTCGAATCCTGCCTCGAGCATGGATGTGTGTGATGTCCTTAGGTTAGTTAGGTTTAAGTAGTTCTAAGTTCTAGGGGACTGATGACCTCAGAAGTTAAGTCCCATAGTGGTCAGAGCCAAAAATATTTTATTTCCCTGCTTCTCCAGAACTTTAGAACCTTAAACATGGAAAGATTGTTTCTCCTATATCCTTGACTGAAATTCGTGTCACAGAGTGCTGTTAATTTAATCACAATGCACTTACCTCAAAATTCTGCTTTCTGTACTGCTTAATCTGATGAACGCTGAATTCATTAAAACAATTTTCTAAGGTAGTTTACTCAAATTGAAATTATTTCCGAATAGCTGTATGTGTAAAACTGAACAAAATCATTCTGTAGCTCTTCCAAATAAAAGTACTGGAAACTCAATAATCTGGTAGGAATGATAAGGAATACTAAACAGTAATTAATATGACTATTCTGTGTGACAATACTTGCAAATATGAGAGACATTTCACAGTCAGCTTCGTATTAACCTCGCAGCAATGGTCCAGAATTAAGAAACAAATTATACTGGTAAATGATACATAACTGCTTTTAAAAACAATTAGCAAGTGTGGTGCAATGGAAACAAATAACACGGTATAAAATTTTTGTCATTTACTTACCCTTGAATGACGCGTAGACACAGATTCCTGTCTGGGAATAGCTGCAGCCTAGCGATTTCTCAACTTCACACACTTGGGAAACTGAAACGTGCACTTTCAGGCCTTTTTGGGATTTATAATTTCCCTGGCAAAAGAGAACGCAACACTTGTATCCCATACGTCAAAGAAATGTAGGTGAATACTGTATGAAATCTATATCAGTTTCACGTGTCACACACTTTCAACACAATATACACGCCAACAGGACTGCCGACTGAAGATAAGGTGGCCACAAAGACGTTGTAAAAAATAACTAGACTCACTGATGGCGCTGCAGTCGCCGGATAATTTGAACCTTCGGCTGGACGCCATTATAGTGGTTGTAGTCTGATGTGTTGTGTAGTACTGTTGTTTATGAAGACCCTGATTCAACGTTGTATATTTGTTGGGACGTACATACAGTATTTGTTACTCGTAATTCTACTGTCTGTACGTTCCAATCAAAAGAAGTACAATGGTGAAGAGCCGTGCAGCGATTAATTGTACAAATAAATTCGAGAAAGGAACAAATATTACATTTCACAGGTATGTGGATATTTTAAGTTGTTTTGTATGTCAGTGCACTTGCTTGATAAATGTTTTTGTAACACGGTACTAGCATAATATCTGTGCATCTATTTGCAGGTTTCCTTTCTCAAAACCACAGCTGTTATAAAAATGGTTACACGCTGTCAGGAGGCAACATTTCCGACCGACAGAATACCATTTTATATGTTCTGATTATTTTGAAGAAAGTTGGCTGATCTGTAGTGTTTTCATGGTCTAGGTTAGGTTGAAACTTGATAATTTGGTCGTGAGTTGCCAAAGCACTATGCCATATATAACGCACTTCTCGTCATAAAATCTAAAGCAAGGTAGAGTCAGAAAATATCTATTAATATAGTGGGCAAATCTTCGAGTATTGTGATGCATTTTTCGTATATCTGTCGTAAATCAACTACGAAAAATGCTAGGGGTCCAGTACGTAACTTTTAGCTACGGCAGATTCCATGTAGTACGTAAGATAAATTCATAAACAGTGACTAGTTGCTGTTTGTTCATAAATTAAAAAGTATATTGTAGTAACGTATTTAAATGAGGCATTATGTTTGTGACCTAACTCAAGGGAAGGCGTTTTATAACCAAAAGCGATGTATAAACATTCGAACTCGGCGCGTCAGTTTACCACTCTAATGGCCGCCGGCCAGCTATTCAATTTGTCCGCTCTTCACAGTCGACCACTCGTGCGGTTGTGGGGGCCTGGGTGGCCAACAGTTTGTGACATCACATGGCAATATGGCCGCTGTGCGTAGGCCTCGTATCTAGAAGGCTTTGCACTGACACTGCCCTCACTGTCCCAGCTGGCAACCTGGCGAACTATGACTCACAGTGACTGGGAAACTGATTTAGCAGTTTTCTTCAACTTCTTTAGTCCTGTCTTCCTCAGTTGCGTGTAATATTACAGTATATTGATAATTTTTACTTATGGACATAAACATAACATATGAACATAAAACAAAAAAACTCTTCCCCACACCATCTGGGGACACACACACACACACACACACACACACACACACACACACACACACACACACACACAGATCATAGATACTTCAATAATTACCATGGAGGTATAAGGAGGGGAGATCCCATGACGTCACAAACTTGAAGCCGACAGAAACCGAGCTCCGCCATTGTAGTTTGGTCAGAAGACTCGTTTCCGATTGTGCTGCTGTCTAGAGCTGCTGAAGGTTTTTTTCATTTTAAAATGCCGGTTTGCGTTGTTTACGGGTGTACTAACCGTTGGAATCGTGCTACCAAGTTAAGAGGAATCACGTTCCATGCGTAAGTGGCCCCGTTCGTAAAATATTGTCGTTTATATTCGTGAGATGTGCGGCCTTGTTTACGTTTTGTGAAACTGTTTTCTTCTTATTTTATTTCAGATTTCCGATCAATGAAGCTCGTAGGGCTCTGTGGGTTCATATGCTTATTTTTCTTGACAAAGCACAAACGATGTTTGTATTTACAAATGAAATTTAGTATAAGTGTGTAAACGAGTAAGAAATATCATCCGGTATGTAAACTAGCATAGCTTTCGGGTTCTGCTTTCAGTTTACATCGACACAAATACAGTAAAAGGTGATTTGAGTTTGAAAAGAGCTTAGTACACTATTATTTTTCATCATTCGAAGTTCGTATCCAAAAGAAACACTTAAGTTAACGAGACCAAATCAGTTGTATTGCTGGGGCAAAAACGCATTAAAAACAAAACGAAAACACCTGAAAAAGCTATTCTGACGTTGTGTTATGCATGTAAACATTGTAACACTCATCATCTGAAATTATTTCGCAGACATAACGTTAAATATGAAGAACACGCAACTCTAACAAGAGCTCTGTCACTGTTTTGACCAATCAAACATGGCGGCCCACCGGCTTCAAACAGACGTACAGCAGACGGCCATAGTGCCATCTCCCCTCCTGATACCTCCATGATAATTACACTCGAAAGTTTGGCAATAACATTCAATCTTTGGCGAAAACATTTGATAGTCGGCAACAGAAACCAAAACATTGCATTCAAACGAGCTTTCAGTTCATACTGCTGTGGAATGTGGGAAAAAACCTCAAATTGGCATTCATAAGAAGAAGAACAACACCAAACATTCAACAGGAGCGTAATATGTAAGAAATTGTCCATGCAACCTGTAAGTGCAGTTCAAAACATTACTACTTAATAGGAAATACCAACCACCAGAACTGTTTATAACCTAAAGGCACATGACAAAAAATGTAAATTAAATAGCTAACATATGTATATATTCCAGGCCACTGATGATGCCTTACAGAAAAGAAAGGCGAAACACGTATAGCACTAAAATTGTGTTTTATTCAGTTGCTGTTAGATGGTCCATAAGTAAAAATTATGAATATACCGATTTAGCAGTTTGTGTACTCAGTCTGCAAGCACAACACACAACACGTGAATGCTGCTCCAATTCGAAGGAATAAAAACCAGTGGTACTCATGGTATTTTAAATAATGTTTACACAGATAGAAAGAACTTGACACTTTGCCAGAATATATGACAAAACATTATGGCCTGCAGTCTCAACTGTCAGAGTTTTGCTTCTTGCTACCAGACAGTAGTTACACCCTACCTTACAAGCTATGGTACAATGACAATGTAATATGATACTGCCTGAGACAAAATGTAAATCAACTGGATTCCAATGAGTTTCTCATACATTTTGTCTATGGTATAAAGCACAGAAGGAAGAAGAAGGTGCAGTACTACAGTGAGACAATAAAGACAGCATATGTGAAAAATAAAAAAGTTCATATTCTATAAATATTGTTTGCCTACTTTACATAACCAAACTACTACCATCAAAAACAATTTGAAGTGTACGTCAGGCAGCAGTGAGATTGTCAGCTTTGAACATAGCCTACAATATCGTCTGTTCAAAATGCTGTACAGGAAATACGACATAAATCAGTCTGCATGATTCGGTGACATGGTAATTAAAATAATGAAAGGACAGGGAATAAAATTATTGTTTATGCCCACAAAACAAGTAAATAATTCTAAGTTATTGTTATCAAGATTATATAGTATCTCCAACTGTTGTTGTTGTTGTTGTTGTGGTCTTCAGTCCTGAGACTGGTTTGATGCAGCTCTCCATGCTACTCTATCCTGTGCAAGCTTCTTCATCTCCCAGTACCTACTGCAACCTACATCCTTCTGAATCTGCTTAGTGTATTGATCTCTTGGTCTCCCTCTACGATTTTTACCCTCCACGCTGCCCTCCAATGCTAAATTTGTGATCCCTTGATGCCTCAAAACATGTCCTACCAACCGATCCCTTCTTCTAGTCAAGTTGTGCCACAAACTTCTCCCCAATCCTATTCAATACCTCCTCATTAGTTACGTGATCTACCCACCTTATCTTCAGCATTCTTCTGTAGCACCACATTTCGAAAGCTTCTATTCTCTTCTTGTCCAAACTGGTTATCGTCCATGTTTCACTTCCATACATGGCTACACTCCATACAAATACTTTATGAAACGACTTCCTGACACTGAAATCTATACTCGATGTTAACAAATTTCTCTTCTTCAGAAGCGATTTCCTTGCCATTGCCAGTCTACATTTTATATCCTCTCTACTTCGACCATCATCAGTTATTTTACTTCCTAAATAGCAAAACTCCTTTACTACTTTAAGTGTCTCATTTCCTAATATAATCCCCTCAGCATCACCCGATTTAATCTGACTACATTCCATTATCCTCGTTTTGCTTTTGTTGATGTTCATCTTATATCCTCCTTTCAAGACACTGTCCATTCCGTTCAACTGCTCTTCCAAGTCCTTTGCTGTCTCTGACAGAATTACAATGTCATCGGCGAACCTCAAAGTTTTTACTTCTTCTCCATGAATTTTAATACCTACTCCGAATTTTTCTTTTGTTGCCTTTACTGCTTGCTCAATATACACATTGAATAACATCAGGCAGAGGCTACAACCCTGTCTCACTCCTTTCCCAACCACTGCTTCCCTTTCATGCCCCTCGACTCTTATAACTGCCATCTGGTTTCTGTACAAATTGTAAATAGCGTTTCGCTCCCTGTATTTTACCCCTGCCACCTTCAGAATTTGAAAGAGAGTATTCCAGTTAACGGTGTCAAAAGCTTTCTCTAAGTCTACAAATGCTAGAAACGTAGGTTTGCCTTTTCTTAATCTTTCTTTTAAGATAAGTCGTAAGGTTAGTATTGCCTCACGTGTTCCAACATTTCTACAGAATCCAAACTGATCTTCCCTGAGGTCCGCTTCTACCAGTTTTTCCATTCGTCTGTAAAGAATTCGCGTTAGTATTTTGCAGCTGTGACTTATTAAACTGATAGTTCGGTAATTTTCACATCTGTCAACACCTGCTTTCTTTGGTATTGGAATTATTATATTCTTCTTGAAGTCTGTGGGTATTTCGCCTGTCTCATACATCTTGCTCACCAGATGGTAGAGTTTTGTCATGACTGGCTCTCCCAAGGCCATCAGTAGTTCTAATGGAATGTTGTCTACTCCCGGGGCCTTGTTTCGACTCAGGTCTTTCAGTGCTCTGTCAAACTCTTCACGCAGTATCGTATCTCCCATTTCATCTTCATCTACATCCTCTTCCATTTCCATAATATTGTCCTCAAGTACATCGCCCTTGTATAAACCCTCTATATACTCCTTCCACCTTTCTGCCTTCCCTTCTTTGCTTAGAACTGGGTTGCCATCTGAGCTCTTGATATTCATACAAGTGGTTTTCTTCTCTCCAAAGGTCTCTTTAATTTTCCTGTAGGCAGTATCTATCTTACCCCTAGTGAGACAAGCCTCTACATCCTTACATTTGTCCTCTAGCCATCCCTGCTTAGCCATTTTGCACTTTCTGTCGATCTCATTTTTGAGACGTTTGTATTCCCTTTTGCCTGCTTCATTTACTGCATTTTTATATTTTCTCCTTTCATCAATTAAATTCAATATTTCTTCTGTTATCCAAGGATTTCTATTAGCCCTCTTCTTTTTACCTACTTGATCCTCTGCTGCCTTCACTACTTCATCCCTCAGAGCTACCCATTCTTCTTCTACTGTATTTCTTTCCCCCATTCCTGTCAATTGTTCCCTTATGCTCTCCCTGAAACTCTCTACAACCTCTGGTTCTTTCAGTTTATCCAGGTCCCATCTCCTTAAATTCCCACCTTTTTGCAGTTTCTTCAGTTTCAATCTGCAGTTCATAACCAATAGATTGTGGTCAGAATCCACATCTGTCCCTGGAAATGTCTTACAATTTAAAACTTGGTTCATAAATCTCTGTCTTACCATTATATAATCTATCTGATACCTATTAGTATCTCCAGGATTCTTCCAGGTATACAACCTTCTTTTATGATTCTTGAACCAAGTGTTAGCTATGATTAAGTTATGCTCTGTGCAAAATTCTACAAGGCGGCTTCCTCTTTCATTTCTTCCCCCCCAATCCATATTCACCTACTATGTTTCCTTCTCTCCCTTTTCCTACTGACGAATTCCAGTCACCCATGACTATTCAATTTTCGTCTCCCTTTACTACCTGAATAATTTCTTTTATCTCGTCATACATTTCATCAATTTCATCATCTGCAGAGCTAGTTGGCATATAAACTTGTACTACTGTAGTAGGCATGGGCTTTGTGTCTATCTTGGCCACAATAATGCGTTCACTATGCTGTTTGTAGTAGCTAACCCGCACTCCTATTTTTTATTCATTATTAAACCTACTCCTGCATTACCCCTATTTGATTTTGTATTTATAACCCTGTAATCACCTGACCAAAAGTCTTGTTCCTCCTGCCACCGAACTTCACTAATTCCCACTATATCTAACTTTAACCTATCCATTTCCCTTTTTAAATTTTCTAACCTACCTGCCCGATTAAGGGATCTGACATTCCACACTCCGATCCGTATAATTCCAGTTTTCTTTCTCCTGATAACGACGTCCTCTTGAGTAGTCCCCGCTATTTTACCTCCGGAATATTTTACCGAAGAGGACGCCATCATCATTTAATCATACAGTAAAGCTGCATGTCCTCGGGAAAAATTACGGCTGTAGTTTCCCCTTGCTTTCAGCCGTTCGCAGTACCAGCACAGCAAGGCCGTTTTGGTTAATGTTACAAGGCCAGATCAGTCAATCATCCAGACTGTTGCCCCTGCAACTACTGAAAAGGCTGCTGCCCCTCTTCAGGAACCACATGTTTGTCTGGCCTCTCAACACATACCCCACCGTTGTGGTTGCATCTACGGTACGGCCATCTGTATCGCTGAGGCACGCAAGCCGACCCACCAACGGCAAGGTCCATGGTTCATGGGGGAAGCTCCAACTGTTACATTCAATAAATGTGGAATAATTTTTTTTTATTTTTCTAAAAAAATGACCTACGTTTGTATGGAAGCAAAAATAGCTGCACACAACGAGCCTTTCAAATTTCTGTACCTTCATACTGCCACAAGACTCATGTCTAGCACTTAGGGGGCCATTAGGCACCGATTCAAATTCTGATGAGAAGTTTTCATTTGAGAAATAATTCAAAAGTGTTTACTCAGATGATGTGTGTGATGTACATATGGTATGTCAATAGGACAGCAAACGTATATCTGGCATAGTTTAAAACAGACTGTGAAAGAGTATCTCCAAAAGAATGACCTCCTTCATGACAATCAGAAAAATTTCGGAAACTTAGGTCATCCAAAATCCACCTCACGCTTTTCTCACAAGACGCCTTGAAAGCAATGGAATAAGACAGTCAGTTAGAAGCAGTATTTATTTGCAAAAAGCATTTGATTAACTATTATGCCAACACCTATTGACTAAAGTACAAACATATGGGCTATCAATTTGAAATTTGTGACTGGATTGGCGATTTCTTAGTGTGAAGGATGCAGCATTTTGTCTTAGTTTGAGAGTTATTAGAAGTACAAGTAACTTCTTGTGTGGCCCAGGGAATTATGTTGTAACACTTGCTCTTCATGTACATTAACTGTCTAGTGCCTGCACGATATAAATGTCACAGTGAGTTTGAAGTTCTGCAGAAACTACTGTTTGTTTCCCTTCTGCTTAATGCCTGCCGTGACACGCCTGTTAACGCTTACATAGCGATCTCTAATGTCGTTCATATGAATCAGAGGTGCAGACAAAGTTCACCAAGCTCGTCATCTGACCTCTCCTGTGAGCAGCCACATCACGACAGGTAACATAGTTGCATTCATTGTTTTCATATTACTACAATTTATTGGAATATTTTAATACAATATGTTGTGTTACCGTAGCACAAACAGTAAACATTGTTTGTGAATGGAATAACTACTCTATAGTGTGTGGTAACAGGGGTTAAAAATGCATGTTACCAACACGTCAGGTTGGGCAATGAGTAATACAGTTGTGAATGAATCTAAAATTATGGAACTCATGATAAAATTAAAGTAAAAACGGCACTCTAACGCTTTTGTAGCTATCCATTGAAGATGCACTTTCTATTCTGGATGAGTCTGATGTCAGTGACATAGAAGATTGGTACTCACGTGCTGCTTATGATGACTGACGAGACTCGCTAGGACGTGAACAGTTATCTCCTAATATTCATTTTTTTCTGCTGAAAATGATGCTGAAAGTTGTTTAGCCGAAGAAGATGAAAGCACTGATGCTAACATTAAAAGTGCAGTGAAGATACCTCTGTTAAATGAAGAGAAGAGAGCAGGTAGACGGAAAGAGTATATGGAAGGCCACTATGAGGGGAAGACTTGTTTGATGACATGATAGAAGAAGAAATCTAAGTCGGTACAGAAGAGATAGGGAATGCAGTATGAGAAACAATTTAAAAGAGCTTTGAAAGACTTAAGATCATATAAGGCAAAAGGGATGGATAACATTCCACCAGAAAATCATTGTGGGAGTGGCAACAAAATGTCTATTTACTTTGGCATGTAGAATGTATGAGACTGGCGGTATACCGTCAGGATTTTGGAGAGGACATCATCCAGACAATTCCAAAGATAGGAAGAGCTGACAAGTATTAACATTGTCCCACAATGAGCTTAACAGATCGTGCATCCAAGCTGCTGACAGGAATAATACAGGGTGCTTCAAAAAGAATATACGTATTTCGAATGCATATATTTATGAAAGTTTAAGACATACGAATATGAAAGTTTGCGCACGTATTTACTAACCTCTCAAGTTCAGATTACAGATTTTCAATATGTCCTCCATCAGCGACACGAACAATATCATATCGATACTCAAATTCCTCCCATACTTGGGCAAGCGTGTCCTTCATCACTGATGTTATGGCAGTACGGATCCGGTTCTTCAACTCTTCCAGGTTGTGTGGGAGTAGTGGTACATAAATGTTGTCTTTAACGAAACCCCACAGGAAGTAGTCAGAGGATGTGAAATCCGGTGACCGTGGATCCCAGCTGAGACATGGTAAGTCGCCAGTCCTTCACGACGAATCCAACGGTTCAGTAGAGTTTCATGCAGATATTCACGCACTTGGCGACTCCAGTGAGTAGGTGCCCCACTATATTGAAAAAATGAAGTTGCCTCGGAAGAAGCCAGTTTTGTAACATAGCGCAATACTGCTGACCGTTAACCGTGTTTCCATCAAAGAAGTATGGGCTTTAAACAGACGATCGGGATGTCGCACAAAACACATTGACTTTTGGGCGAATCTCGTACATGTTCAGTGGCTGCATGTGGGTTCTGTAGGCCCAAAATTCGAACACTGTGTTTGTTTACCTGAGCACTAACATGGAAAGTCGCTTCATCAATGAAAACGATGTGGTGTGCGAAAGTGTTATCATTGTCAATAGCATCAAGAATCTCGTTACAAAATGCCACACGTCTGCGTTTGTCATCAGGACGCAGAGCTTGGAACAGCTGTAACTTGTACAGCTTCATAACCAACCGACGTCTCAAAACACGCCAAATTGTTCTTGTTGGCAGTTGTAACTCCCGACTGGAGCGACGAGTTGGAAAGCAGTTTGAATTCGTGCAACATTTTGTTCAGGAACACGAGGGCAGCCAGGTCTCTTTCCATAACATGCACGTCCTGTATCTAGGGAAATACGGAAGCGTCCGATCCCGCCCGTCTGCTTTGACCCATAACGTCACAAATATGGCGGAAACAAAAACCCACACTTTCCACAAGAAGCCTGATGACACTAACGGTACAAGTGCGGGAAATGGGGTGTTTTGGGTGGGGGCAAACTAAATATAAACAAATTTAGACGCCTTGCGTAGCTACAACGTGTAAGTGAAGACAGCCATGCATGAATACCCACCCACCTCCCCAGGGGTCGTAACCCCTGCAACCCATAGAAGATAAAGATGCTTCAGTAGCTGATTAGTGTTTTTTGTCTTTTAAAAAAAATCTCGCGGGATAGAACGAACAGATCAGAAAGATAAATATAATAAACTAAAACAGAAATTGGAGGAAACAGAATTAAAATAAGTAATAAGTGTTTTTAAATTTAAAAAATATCTCACGAGATAGAACGAACAGATCAGAAAAGTAAATAAAACAAGATAAAATAAGGTAAAACAGAACTGGAGACAGCCACACTCAAACCAAACTCCGCGCCGTCATGACGTCACACGACAACACCCTTACGTCACGGGTCAAAGCCGACGCGTGGGATCGGACGCTTCTCTCGACCCGTATCTAGAAACTGTCGATACCATCTGCGAATGCTCCACCCATTCGGAGCATCAATTTAGTACCTCAACCTGAAACATCTTTGCGCTGTAATGACGGAATTGCACTTCGCAAACTCGACAACACGAAATTATTTCTGCTGCAGAGTAGCCATTTTAAACATATGACGATTACCAAGCAAAACAGAAGACAACTGATATCTAGCGGCTAACAACACAGTATAACATAACAGTCGCGACACTTCGCCTCGATTTTGTTGCCTACAGCGCCAGCAGCGCCCCAAGCGGCCGGTAGGTTGAACTGTGACTTCAGCGCGATCGTGAAAGCAAATAGTGATTGTTTATTTTGATTTATACCAAAGACCTTGTAAAAAAATAACTAGACTCACTGATGGCGCTGCAGTCGCGGGATAATTTGAACCTTCGGCTGGACGCCATTATAGTGGTTGTAGTCTGATGTGTTGTGTAGTATTGTTGTTTATGAAGACCCTGATTCAACGTTGTATATTTGTTGGGGCGTACATACAGTATTCGTTACTCGTAATTCTACTGTCTGTACGTTCCAATCAAAAGAAGTACAATGGTGAAGAGTTGTGCAGCGATTAATTGTACAAATAAATTCGAGAAAGGAACGAATATTACACATCACAGATATGTGAATATTTAAAGTTGTTTGTATGTCAGTGCACTTGATTAATAAATGTTTTTGTAACAGGGTATTAGCATAATGTCTGTGTATCTATTTTCAGGTTTCCTTTCTCAAAACCACAGCTGTTACAAAAATGGTTACACGCTGTCAGGAGGCAAGATTTCCGACCGTCAGAATACCATTTTATATGTTCTGATCATTTGGAAGAAAGTTGGATGATCGGTACTGTTTTCATGGTCTGGATTAGGTTGAAACTTGATAATTTGGTCGTGAGTTGCCGAAGCACTATGCCATATATAACGCACTTCTCGTCATTAAATCTAAAGCAAGGTAGAGTCAGAAAATATCTATTAATATAGTGGGGAAATCTTCGAGTATTGTGATGCATTTTTCGTATATCTGTCGTAAATCAACTACGAAAAATGCTAGGGGTCCCGTACATAACTTTTAGCTACGGCAGATTCCATGTAGTACGTAAGATAAATTCATAAACAGTGACTAGTTGCTGTTTGTTAATAAATTAAAAAGTATATTGTAGTAACGTATTTAAACGAGGCATTATGTTTGTGACCTAACTCAAGGGAAGGCATTTTATAACCAAAAGCGATGTATAAACATTCGAACTCGGCGCGTCAGTTTACCACTCTAATGGCCGCCGCCCAGCTATTCAATTTGTCCGCTCTTCACAGTCGACCACTCGCGCGGTTGTGGGGGCCTGATTTATACAATGGTTTTTACCATCGGGAGCGTTTGTAGCGCAACAAATTGCAGCAACAACAGGAAGAAGACACAACAGCTATCTTTTTTTAGGTTTCCTAAGGATCCTGAGGGGTAAATACCATCATGTTACTAAACTGTATCGTCAGGATTCACTTGCTAACTATATGTGTATAAATGATGAATGTTTTGTTTTAGGAGCAGAAAATGGCTAGTTAATAGCAGACGAGAAGACCTTATGAAGAAAGACTCAGTTTACCTGTACAATAATATTAGGTTTTGCCCGCTACATTTCGAACAAAAGCAGTTCATTAACGCAGACAATAACAAACTCGTGTGGAATGCAGTACCCACACTGTTTGACATTTCAAATAAGCCACCTCAACTGACGATGAAGAGGAAACTGCCACAAAGATTCGACAGTCAATCTAAAGCTGTAAAACAGTCCTATGACACAGAAGCAGCCAGTTCAACTCTCCATGTATCAGTGCCAGATTCGTGTGAACATCAACACAGACCTGCTTTGGCGATGAAGTGGTTAGATTGTGCAGCTGTTCGTGTCTTACAAAAGCATGTGAAGTGCCAGAATGTGCAGATCGAGCGAAGCTATTACGGGACAAGGAAAGTGCCTACAGACAGATTGTTTGAAAATTATTCAAATATTTGGTTTTTCGTGAAATGTAATGTAATCAGCTCATTATAATGTTTTCAGCATATTTCTTCCACTATTTGGCAGTTGCATGTCCCACTTAGAATAATACAGAGAAGAAGGATGTACTTGTGGCAACAGGCGACAATGACAAACACAGTAGGCCTACAGAACTATAAATGAGCTGTCGATCGCTTTCGCATGTAGAGGTACATGTCTGTGCTTCTTACATGTGAATCTGTGTGTTTATATTCTTTTGATATCAACGTGGTAAGCTGCAATTCTGTCCAATGTCACAAGTGTTTCTTCACGAATGTGTTGTAGCTTGCCACTCTATTCATGGTTTTTGTCCATACTTGCGCTTATTTTAGAATCGTTTTTAGAAACATATGTGCCTTCTGATACTACACAAACTCTTGGAGGCAAGAAAATAACTCGAATAATTCGGAAATTACATAGTAAATTGATGTAAACAAACATGCTTACGACGCGTCTGACGTTCACCTTACCCGCCGCTTTGAGCGCTAGTGTCGCTCAATATGTCAAAAGGCAACAACTTTCACAGCAGTGAGTGTCTCGCGACTGTTATGTTAGACTGTGCTAATAATATAAACTAGGCTATGCATTCGTTTCTCAACTAGCGCAGCCGAGTCGCAGCGATCGATAGTTTGGACAAAATAATAAAAAAAAATGGCTCTGAGCACTATGGGACTTAACATCTGTGGTCATCAGTCCCCTAGAACTTAGAACTACTTAAACATAACTAACCTAAGAACAGCACACAACACCCAGCCATCACGAGGCAGAGAAAATCTCTGACCCCGCCGGGAATCGAACCCGGGCGTGGGAAGCGAGAACGCTACCGCACGACCACGAGATGCGGGCGACAAAAAAAAAAAAAAAAAAAAATTATATATATATATATATATATATATATATATATATATTCAAAAAACAAATACTAAAAAAAAAGGTTGCACGGCGCGAGATTCGCTCCGGCGACCTTCGGATTACAAACCCGAGCGCTTACCGCGGCGCCACGACGCTGTAGAAAATTATTAATCGTAGAGAGTATTTCATCGCAACGGTTTCTTTTAACTGTCGGTTTTCTCGACAACGGCTGAGAAGTGCATCTTGGTGCTTTGCCACATTACACCTCTGGCCATGAGCTTTTATTATGCGCAGTATGAATCGAATCTGAATTTCACAATTGGCGGCCTCCCCTTGTTAGGTGTCTTGGCAGTTTCGTATTTCCTGCAGCAAATGCGCTGCTTTCGTGTCGTGTGACTTTCATACTTTTCAATTTTGTCTTTCAAGGTGTTTCGAACCGTTACTATAAATTCACCATGCTTGTCAGCCCTTCCCGTTCACCATTACACTATCAGTGATATGTCAAACAGCTTACCTACATCAAATTTATGTATATGTCTAATAACTGTCACTCTTCGCCTTTTTTTATTCGAAATGTTGTAGGCTTACTGTACACGAACAGAGAAGCGTATGTTATAAAAAAAGTGTAATTTAACTGAATGATTTTCACTTATTTATTATTTTGAATGTGAGTAGTATGCGTTGTTTTGTTGTTTGGTTAGTGTCTATAAAGCAGATGTTACGCCATTTCGGAATAGGACAGTCAGCTAGAAACGAAGCTTTATTTTCGGATATCTTAAGCTTCATGCTATTGCTTGTCAAAAAGATTTCGACACTCTTGAAAGTGTTTCACGAAGTGGTATGGTGTGTTTTAGTACCTGTGCCGAGCCCGAATCTCGCTCGACACAGAGCGGAATGAAACATCACTGTTTCGATACAATTAGTCCGTTCCAAGCACAGGTGGACTGAAACAGCCTTATTTTGAAACAACGATACAGTTTTTGTGTCTGGCTCGAGATCGAATCTGGTCCGGTTATCCGAGACAGGGGCGGAATGAAACACCACTATTTCGAAACAGTGAACCACAGCCGTTCCGAAACGCTGAAACAGTTCCACGTATCGATACACTGTATCGAAACATAGAAACAGTGGCCAAGTCTAGTATTTAATATTTACTAAAGCCTGCGACTGCCCGGTGCTCTCCTCGAATTTGAACTTTTTTGCGGTTTAAAATTTTTATCAGTTCTTAGACGACATCGGCTTGGTCGCATGTAAAGGAATCATGTTCATAACAATAACGTTTACTACGCACTGATCCACACTAGCTTGAGACACAAAGCCGCGAATTGCTGAAGTGCTAAAAGACTCTCCAGTTCTTGTCTGTCGTATTTTTATTAACCGGATTACTGCTTGTATAACTTCCACTGTCGACATCTGAATGCTTAAATTTGTGTTTTTTTCCCCCTTAAGTTTTGTTACAAATTGTTAACTCTCAAACTGTGATCCACAATTGTTGATCTTTTTAAGACAAGCACAGTTTAAAAAAAAATGTTCAAATACTGAGGTCATTGGCCGCTACTGCAACGGCCTTGCCGCAGTGGATACACCGGTTGCCGTGAGATCACCGAAGTTAAGCGCTGTCGGGCGTGGTCGGAACTTGGATGGGTGACCATCCAGGCCGCCATGTGCTGTTGCCATTTTTCGGGGTGCACTCAGCGTTGTGATGCCGATTGAGGAGCTACTCGACCGAATATAAGCGGCTTTGGTCAAGAATATCACCATAACGACCGGGAGAGCGGTGTGCTGACCCCACGCCCCTCCTATCCGCATCCTCCACCGAGGATGACACGGCGGTCGGATGGTCCCGGTAGGCCACTCGTGGCCTGAAGACGGAGTGCTGAGTGCATTGGTCCCTACACTACTTACACTGATTTATGCTAAGAACAACACACACACACACCCATGCCCGAGGGAGGACTGGAACCTCCAGCTGGAGGGGCCACGCAATCCGTGACATGGCGCCCGAAACCGCGCGGCCAGTCCGCTCGGCCACAGTTTACAATCGAGTAGTACTTGTTCTCCCAATCGGAACACAAAATTAGTGTAATGACGAAAATGCGGCAACGTATTTTCAACCAGTTTGAAGTCAGCTTCATTTGCAGATTTGTTCTTGCTGCCTAGTGGCAGGGGCAAGGGCGTACCCAGGATCTGAACTAGGGGGGGGGGGGGGCAGGTCATACTAGTCTCAGGAAACAAGGACTCGAGACAACATACAGCACTTGTTATTAAATAAAAGAGTAAACCAGTGAAAAACTGCTTTTAATAAACATTTTAAATACAAGAATGCACTTGTACAATCCGAGAAAACATGCAGAATTTCTTATTAAATAAAACAGTAGACTAGTAAAAAAACAGCGAATATCTTCTAGGAGGGGGGGGGGGGGCAGCTGCCCCCCCCCCCTAACCCTCGCTGGGTACGTCCACGCGCAGGGGTGCCAACGTACGTTCTATAGGGCGTTTAAAATTAGTTGCGACTTTTGACAGTTCAGTACGGATCGAGTGGCAGAAAGTACAGCTGCCAGTGTGTGCTGAACGAGTCAGCATGCGAAGATAAACGCCAGGCCTGTTCGGCGCGTAACCCGTCAGCCGTGAAAGCTGGCCCATCTGCAGTGTTTCTCAAACGAGTTTGGAGAACCTATACAGTAATAAACTGTTAGTCTCGCACACCTTATGGCTTCATTCGTCAGCTTCGTGATCAGTTACCAATTATTTCGTTAATGGTCATAGTTACTGTGATATTTCGTTATTAGCTAAACTACTGCGAGAAATTCTTAGATTGTTGTGAAAAATAGGGATCGCTACGAATTTGCGCTTGGTATGAGTTAGGTCATATGTGGCTGCATATAAAATTTAGGTACCGTATTGAATTATATATTAAACCTCGAAGGATATCGCTCTTTATCTCCAATGTCCAGAAAATGAAATGTGTCTAAAGGTTTCCGTCAGGAACGCACACGCCAGTGAAAAAGCCAGAATGATATAGTCATAAATCTCTCCTTTCTCACATAAACGGTCTGAGATATCCAAAGAAGATTTTAGCAAATGGTAGCACGCAAACAGGAGAGCGTTTTGACATATTATTGATATGGTTCAAAAATGGTTCAAATGGCTCTGAGCACTATGGGACTTAACATCTGAGGTCATCATCCCCCTAGAACTTAGAACTGCTTAAACCTAATTAACCTAAGGACATCACACACATCCATGCCCGAGGCAGGATTCGAACCTGCGACCGTAGCAGTCGCGAGGTTCCAGACTGAAGCGCCTAGAACCGCTCGGCCACACCAGCCGTCTATGAATGATATGCGAAACTTCCGTATCTACTGCGGAATTCAGGCAACTACAGAAGCTTTTAAATCAAATAATGTAATTTTCAAGGAGCATCAGTTGCCTGTGAAACGAAAACTGCTGCGGGTTTTGCAACAAAGTAAACGAAGAAGCTGCACATATGTTTTTATACTGAGAATGGGCTTTCTCGTAATTAATGATACGTCTCGCCCTCTGTTGCTAGTTTAATAATACGCTGTTTCACGATTCTGTCACTATTTCAACTGCAGTAGAATCTTAGTGAGATGTATATCTGTAAATTCTGCCGTGTTTAGGCAGAAGAAGTAGTTGCTAACACAGCAAGAAGAGAAGTGACGTATAACTGAAAACTCGACACAGTCCTTCATGAATACATGTCTCCTTAAATACATTCTTGGTATTGCTAACACCCTGAGACCAACCCCGTAACGTAACATTTGCAATGACTTATTTTGCCAGCATTTCGACCTCACTGAGCGTAAATTTCTTCTTTTTTGCCACATTACCTTTCACCTATGCCCGTATATTTTCACTCGGATTTAGGTGTGGATGATACGGAGGAAGCCAGACTAAACTATGCCCTTTAGCGTTAGCCTGTCAGTCGACCTAGTAGCGTCGAGTTTTTGGCTTGTACAGTACTACAAGTTCCATTAACTTCGCCTTTCACAAGCTAGGTTCAACTTCATCCAATTGAACATTTCTTTGTACCCAGAGAAAAACAGCCGCTTTCCTCTGCTGCATTGTTGGAGTTTTATCCATCACGACCGAGTGGCACTGCGCACTCATCTACATCTACATCTACATCTACATCTACATCTGCATGGATACTCTGCAAATCACATTTAAGTGCCTGGAAGACGGTTCATCGAACCATCTTCACAATTCTCTATTATTCCAATCTCGCATAGCACGAGGAAAGAATGAACACCTGTAATTTTTCCGTACGAGCTCTGATTTCCCTTATTTTATCTTGGTGATCATTCCTATGTAGGTCGGTGTCAAAAAAAGAAAAGAATGGTTCAAATGGCTCTGAGCACTATGGGTTTTAACATCTGTTGATATCTGAGGTCATCAGTCCCCTAGAGCTTAGAACTACTTAAACGTAACTAACCTAAGGACATCACACACATCTATACCCGAGGCAGGTTTCGAACCTGCAACCGTAGCAGTCACGCAGAACAAAATATTTACGCATTCGGAGGAGAAAGCTGGTGATTGGAAATTTGTGAGAAGATTCCGTCGCAACGAAAAACGCCTTTCTTTTAATGATGTCCAGCGCTAATCATGTATCATTTCTGTGACACTCTCTTCCACAATTTGTCCATTGGTTTGTCGAATTCGGAGGAATAGTTTGCAACAGAACATTATGTTCACAGCCCATGACTGTATTCTAGGACGCCCACTTTTACTGCGAATCTCGTGTTCAGACGTGCTGTACAGTTATGTACACTACTGGCCATTAAAATTGCTACACCACGAAGATGACGTGCTACAACGCGAAATTTAACCGACAGGAAGGAGATGCTGTGATGTGCAAATGATTAGCTTTTAAGAGCATTCACACAAAGTTGGCGCCGGTGGCGACACCTAAAACGTGCTGATATGAGGAAGGTTTCCAACCGATTTCTCATACACAAACAACAGTTGACCAGCGTTACCTGGTGAAACGTTGTTGTGATGCCTCGTGTAAGGAGGAGAAATGCGTACCATCACGTTTCCGACTTTGATGAAGGTCGGATTGTAGCCTATTGCGATTGCAGTTCATCGTATCGCAATATTGCTGCTCGCGTTGGTCGAGATCCAATTACTGTTAGCAGAATATGGAATCGGTGGTTTCAGGACGGTAATACGGAACGCCGTGCTGGATCCAAACGGCCTCGTGTCACTAGCAGTCGAGATGACAGGCATCTTATCCGCATGGTTGTAACGGATCGTGCAGCCACATCTCGATCCCCGAGTCAACAGATGGGGTCGTTTGGAAGACAACCACCATCTGCACGAACAGTTCGACGACGTTTGCAGCAGCACCGACTATCAGCTCGGAGACCCTGGCTGCGGTTACCCTTGAGGCTGCAGCACAGACAGGAGCGCCTGAGATGGTGTGCTCGACGACGAACCTGGGTGCACGAATGGCAAAACGTCATTTTTTCGGATGAATCCAGGTTCTGTTTACAGCATCATGATGGTCGCATCGGTGTTTGGCGACATCGCGGTGAACGTACATTGGAAGAGTGTATTCGTCATCGCCATACTGGCGTATCACCCGGCGTGATGGTATGGGGTGGCATTGGTTACACGTCTCGGTCACCTCTTGTTCGCATTGACGGCACTTTGAACAGTGGACGTTACACTTCAGATGTGTTACGACCTGTGGCTATACCCTTCATTCGATCCCTGCGAAACCCACACTTCAGCAGGATAATGCACGACCGCATGTTGCAGGTCCTGTACGGGCCTTTCTGGATACAGAAAATGTTCGACTGCTGCCCTTGCCAGCACATTCTCCAGATCTCTCACCAATTGAAAACGTCTGGTCAATGGTGGCCGAGCAACTGGCTCGCCACAATACGCCAGTCACTTCTCTTGATGAACTGTGGTATCGTGTTGAAGCTTCATGGCCAGCTGTACCTGTACCCGCCATCCGAGCTCTGTTTCACTCAATGCCCAGGCGTATCAAGGCCGTAATTACGGCCATTGGTGGTTGTTCTGAGTACTGATTTCTCAGGATCTATGCACCCAAATTGCGTGAAAATGTAATCACATGTCAGTTCTAGTATAATATATTTGTCCAATGAATACCAGTTTATCATCTGCATTTCTTCTTGGTAAAGCAATTTTAATGGCCAGTAGTGTAATTACCGATTAAATGACCCACGGAAACTTAATGGAAGTTAAAGAGCCCGTTACGGTTTTTTTAAAAATTAATCCGTTCCTCGAAAAGTTAACTTCGTTAAGTAAGGATTAACAATCTTGTG
Source organism: Schistocerca nitens (assembly GCF_023898315.1). Taxonomy (NCBI): domain Eukaryota; kingdom Metazoa; phylum Arthropoda; class Insecta; order Orthoptera; family Acrididae; genus Schistocerca; species Schistocerca nitens. The sequence goes on along the minus strand of NC_064624.1, from coordinate 157,754,359 downwards.
CCCAGCTGTGTTTTTGATGAAGTGGAGTGGAGAGCGTGGGAAATCACCTGCTCGCTCTTCAGTGTGCAGACATATGAAGGAGGGAAGTGCATGGACAAATCCAGCGACCTACCCTCAGTCACGTTTCTACCCCTACACCGCCAGAACACCATTTATCCCTTAACCACGACCCGCAGGTGCGGTCTCACAGACCGCTAGCATTCATTTTTACTCTGTTGATTATGCGTACGGATGGGGTACGAGATGACACCGCTATCCAGTTGTTCTTTCCCGAGGCTGCCATGGTTTCCCCTTTGTCAGTAGCCGCTTGAACGTGACGTGGACCTATCCCTTTCCACCCTGGCTTGCACGATTGTGCAGGTTTTGTTATAAACTTGCTGCAGCTCAACTACATCACTTTTCTGCATCACTCCAGACGGCAATGGTTGTGCGAGTTCCTGGGTTCTGTTTGGCAGCTGTTTTGCTTCATATTGTGACCAGCAGAGCGCAACAGATCATTTCAAACTTAAACGAAAAGACAAAATCATGGGTACCAAAGATAAACACAATATATTATCCTACATTTCGTTAGTCTGAGGCAATTCCTGGATTATTTTAGAGTGAGAATGTTTCATTTAATGTGTATGTTTCCAAACAAATGCATCAAGTGCTAGTTGGATTTTATGTATATTTGTATTTTGACTTTTTTAACAGACTGTCACCATGAGAATTTTTTTGTATGATCTACAGGGTTATTACAAATGATTGAAGTGATTTCACAGCTCTACAATAACTTTATTATTTGAGATATTTTCACAATGCTTTGCACACGCATACAAAAACTCAAAAAGTTGTTTTAGACATTCACAAATGCTCGATATGTGCCCCTTTAGTGATTCGGCAGACATCAAGCCGATAATCGAGTTCCTCCCACACTCGGCACAGCATGTCCCCATCAATGAGTTCGAAAGCATCGTTGATGCGAGCTCGCAGTTCTGGCACGTTTCTTGGTAGAGGAGGTTTAAACACTGAATCTTTCACATAACCCCACAGGAAGAAATCGCATGGGGTTAAGTCGGGAGAGCGTGGAGGCCATGAAACGAATTGCTGATCATGATCTCCACCATGACCGATCCATCGGTTTTCCAATCTCCTGCTTAAGAAATGCCGAACATAATGATGAAAGTGCAGTGGAGCACCATCCTGTTGAAAGATGAAGTCGGCGCTGTCGGTCTCCAGTTGTGGCACGAGCCAATTTTCCAGTATGTCCAGATACTCGTGTCCTGTAACGTTTTTTTCGCAGAAGAAAAAGGGGCCGTAAACTTTAAACTGTGAGATTGCACAAAAGACGTTAACTTTTGGTGAATTGCGAATTTGCTGTATGAATGCGTGAGGATTCTCTACCGCCCAGATTCGCACATTGTGTCTGTTCACTTCACCATTAAGAAAAAATGTTGCTTCATCACTGAAAACAAGTTTCGCACTGAACGCATCCTCTTCCATGAGCTGTTGCAACCGCGCCGAAAATTCAAAGCGTTTGACTTTGTCATCGGGTGTCAGGGCTTGTAGCAATTGTAAACGGTAAGGCTTCTGCTTTAGCCTTTTCCGTAAGATTTTCCAAACCGTCGGCTGTGATACGTTTAGCTCCCTGCTTGCTTTATTCGTCGACTTCCGCGTGCTACGCGTGAAACTTGCCCGCACGCGTTCAACCGTTTCTTCGCTCACTGCAGGCCGACCCGTTGATTTCCCCTTACAGAGGCATCCAGAAGCTTTAAACTGCGCATACCATCGCCGAATGGAGTTAGCAGTTGGTGGATCTTTGTTGAACTTCGTCCTGAAGTGTCGTCGCACTGTTATGACCGACTGATGTGAGTGCATTTCAAGCACGACATACGCTTTCTCGGCTCCTGTCGCCATTTTGTCTCACTGCGCTCTCGAGCGCTCTGGCGGCAGAAACCTGAAGTGCGGCTTCAGCCGAACAAAACTTTATGAGTTTTTCTACATATCTGTAGTGTGTCGTGACCATAAGTCAATGAATGGAGCTACAGTGAATTTATGAAATCGCTTCAATCATTTGTAATAGCCCTGTACTTATCATAATGTATGGAAATTGGCACATTTTGGATAAAGCTTTAAAATATTTTTCTCTCAGGGTGGAAAGGGCTATACTATTGCAGCTTCTTTCGTGCTAACACTCTCTCAGACCACACCTTGGACTTTGCATTACGAATTCAGTAGCCAGGTTTACGTCTACCGTTCATGTTACGGACCTTGACTTTGAGGACACTGGTTTAAAATGGTTTGAGGACAGTTTAAGAAGTGATGTTGGATCAGACAGTGACACCGAAATTTAAAATGGACATCATACACTATAGTAACAGTGTGAAAGCGAATTCTTTTTGCCACCTGTGAATTCCTTGAATGAAAAAAGTGATGAAAATGAATTAGACAGTAGTGTGGAAACTGAATCTTTAGCTAGAGGATCTGCTAAAAATACATTAGGTTGAAACAAATAGCGCTGCTCGTCAAAGTCTCTTCCAACAATGACCAATGGCATTATTTTTCCGCATGTTGGACATAAGTGGGGTGAATGCGTTTGTTCTTCACAGTTCCTACTCAGACAGTACTCATGTGAACCGCTTTAATTTTTTAAGAAGCTTGTAAACTCGTTTGTGACACGATGGATAAAAATCGAGTCAACAAGTTTCACATGCTCCGCGAACTTTGTGTATCCTTCTACATCTACATCCATCCTCAGCAAGCCACCTGACGGTGTGTGGTGGAGGGTACTGTGAGTACCTCTATCGGTTCTCCCTTCTATTCCAGTCTCGTACTGTTCGTGGAAAAAAAGGTGGTCGGTATGCCTGCGTGTGGGCACTAATCTCTCTGATTTTACCCACATGGTCTCTTCGCGAGATATACGTAGGAGGGAGCAATATACTGCTTGACTCTTCGGTGAAGGTATGTTCTCGAAACTTTAACAAAAGCCCGTACCGAGCTACTGAGCGTCTCTCCTGCAGAGTCTTCCACTGGAGTTTATCTATCATCTCCGTAACGCTTTCGCGATTACTAAATGATCCTGTAACGAAGCGCGCTGCTCTCCGTTGGATCTTCTCTCTCTCTTCTATCAGCCCTATCTGGTACGGATCCCACACTGCTGAGCAATATTCAAGCAGTGGTCGAACAAGCTTACTGTAAACTACTTCATTTTCGGATTGCATTTCCTTAGGATTCTTCCAATGAATCTCAGTCTGGCATCTGCTTTTTTTTTTTTTTTTTTTTTTTTTTTTTTTTTTTTTTTTTTAAATCTTTATTTCCATCTAATAATAATTATACAATGTAGCCCACTACCTTATTTAATTAGTGGGCCAAAGATCTCATACATTTATACAGTTGCAGCTTTTCTAAATATAAGTTAGTAACTAGTTATTAGTATCTAGCAAAGTAAATGGAAGCTGCAATGGGCAATTATATATTAAATTAGGACTAAGTGGTAACCTATTTAACTAACTATACTAGTCACTAAGCCTGCAGCGTTACAGAGGTGTCAGCTACTATTATAAACCTACTGTTTGGCCTTGCTCATTGAGCTAACCCCAATGAGCGTGCCCCTGACACTGGGCAGGCCATGTAGTTGGTCTGCTTTACCGACAATCAACTTTATATGATCATTCCATTTTAAATCACTCCTAATGCGTACTCCAAGATATTTTATGGAATTAACTGTATTCGCGGCACATTACACTTGTCTCCATTGAGATTCAATTGCCATTCCCTGCACCATACGTCAATTCGTTGCAGATCCTCCTGCATTTCAGTACAATTTTCCATTGTTACAACCTCTCCATATACTACAGCATCATCCGCGAAAAGCCTCAGTGAACTTCCGATGTTACCCACAAGGTCATTCATGTATATTAAGAATAGGAACGTTGCTACGACACTCCCCTGCGGCACATCTGAAGTCACTCTTACTTCGGAATACTTGTCTCTATTGAAAATGACATGCTGCTATCTGTTATCTAGGAACTCTTCAATGCAATCACACAATTGGTTTGATAGTCCATATGCTCTTACTTTGTTCATTGATCGACTGTGGGGAACTGTATCGAACGCCTTGCGGAAGTCAAGACACACGGAATCTACCTGGGAACCCGTGTCTATGGCCCTCTGAGTCTCGTGGACAAATAGCGCGAGCTGGGTTACACACGATCGTCTTTTTCGAAACCCATGCTGATTCCTGCAGAGTAGATTTCTAGTCTCCAGAAAAGTCATTATACTCGAACATAATACGTCTTCCAAAATTCTACGCCGGCCGGGGTGGCCGAGCGGTTCTAGGCGCTACAGTCTGGAACCGCGCGACCACTACGGTCGCAGGTTCGAATCCTGCCTCGTGCATGGATGTGTGTGATGTCCTTAGGTTAGTTAGGTTTAAGTAGTTCTAAGTTCTAGGGGACCGATGACCTTAGAAGCCAAGTCCCATAGTGCTCAGAGTCATTTGAACCAAAATTCGACAACTGATCGACGTTAGAGATGTAGGTCTAAGTTCTGCACATCTGTTCGATGCCCCGTCTTGAAAACGGGGATGACCTGTGCCCTTTTCCAATCCTTTGGAACGCTACGCTCTTCTAGAGACCTACGGTACACGCCGGCCGCGGTGGCCGTGCGGATCCAGGCGCTCCAGTCCGGAGCCGCGCTGCTGCTACGGTCGCAGGTTCGAATCCTGCCTCGGGCATGGGTGTGTGTGATGTCCTTAGGTTAGTTAGGTTTAAGTAGTTCTAAGTTCTAGGGGACGCCGGCCGCGGTGGTCTAGCGGTTCTGGCGCTGCAGTCCGGAACCGCAGGACTGCTGCGGTCGCAGGTTCGAATCCTGCCTCGGGCATGGGTGTGTGTGATGTCCTTAGGTTAGTTAGGTTTAAGTAGTTCTAAGTTCTAGGGGACTTATGACCTAAGATGTTGAGTCCCATAGTGCTCAGAGCCATTTGAACCATTTTTTTTAAGTTCTAGGGGACTAATGACCACAGCAGTTGAGTCCCATAGTGCTCAGAGCCATTTGAACCTACGGTACACGGCTGCAAGAAGGGGGGCAAGTTCCTTCGCGTACTCTGCGTAAAATCGAACTGGTATCCCATCAGGTCCAGCGGCCTTTCCTCTTTTGAGCGATTTTAATTGTTTCTCTATCTCTCTGTCGTCTATTTCGATATCTACCATTTTGTTATCTGTGCGACAATCTAGAGAGGGAACTACAGTGCAGTCTTCCTCTGTGAAACATAGTGTAGCAGAACCAAGAGTAGGCGTCGTTGTAGAACGACTGGAAAAATGGAAAACATGCTCCACCTGTTACCCCCTTCCTCCTCCTCCCCCCCCCCCCCCCCACCCCGTAAAAAATAGAAAGACAACTTATATTTGCCACTTTTGCAAGAAGCCAGTCTGACTTTAAATCTCTAAAAAAAATTTACTGCGAGTACAAAAGAAACTCTGAGAAGAGATCTGTTGTTGTGGTCTTCAGTCCTGAGACTGGTTTGATGCAGCTCTCCATGCTACTCTATCCTGTGCAAGCTGCTTCATCTCCCAGTACCTACTGCAACCTACATCCTTCTGAATCTGCTTAGTGTATTCATCTCTTGGTCTCCCTCTACGATCTAAGGGATCTAAACAACTGGCCGCATCTCGTGGTAGTGCGGTAGCGTTCTCGCTTCCCACGCCCGGGTTCCCGGGTTCGATTCCCGGCGGGGTCAGGATTTTCTCTGCCTCGTGATAGCTGTGTGTTGTGTGATGTCCTTAGGTTAGTTAGGTTTAAGTAGTTCTAAGTTCTAGGGGACTGATGACCATAGATGTTAAGTCCCATAGTGCTCAGAGCCTAAACAACTGAAAAGTATTTGTGTAATTTTCGTTATTTTGAATGTTTTGTGGGAGTTTCTTATGTTATTATTATTGCGTGTGTAATAAACAAAAAATATAGCAAAAAGTAAAATTTGGAGTGCAGGGTATTTCAGTTTTCGTATCATTAACTTTAATAGGTCCGCAGCTGGTCGTCTTGCGGTAGCGTTCTCGCACGGGGTCCCAGGTTCGATTCCCGGCGGGGCCAGGGATTTTCCCTGCCTCGAGATGACTAGGTGGTGTTGTGTTACCATCATCATCATCATCATCATCATCATCATCATCATCATCATCATTACGGTCGGAGGAAGGCAATGGCAACCCACCTCCGCTACGACCTTGCCTAGACTGCGCGGCGGTGCGGGTCTCCCGAATTGCTCCCTACGCTCCTCGGAGTATGGGACCTCATCATACATGCATTTGTGTAGTTTCTGTTCAATTTCGTAAAAATAAACTTAAAAATTTATTTGGATATATAATTTTTGGTTGTCATTAATGTAACCTTTTACATAAAATCTGAACTGTTCCACTAAAATTGCAGAATGCAATTTTTATGGCTATTTAAATATACTAGTCACTCAAGCTGCACCTGGGAAGCTAAGGGTTAATACAACTCTACTGCAAGTAGATATGATACACACACTTTATAATTGATCTCAAACCACTTCATTTTAGAATAAGCATTAATACTACACAGTTCACCTCCGTTATTAATAACAACTGCCTGTGGTCGAACTTCCCCCAACTGCGTCAATGGACCTGATCTGTGATATCAAATATCATGCATCGTAAAGTGCCCGAAATTTTAGCAGCAAAACTGATCCGTAGCAAATGCTGCATTGTAGCTACGTGTATTCTTGAAATAATTCTTTGATTTCTCTTTAGTTGTTCGATCACTTGAAGGGAGTCATTGATACACTGTGTTGAAAAATAAATTTTGTATTAATGGCGGCAAAGTAACTTTTCCCTTACGAAAACGCACTTTGACTGCCGTTGTATCGCGCAAAGTCATGGTTTGCATTACAAAATCTGTACTGAAACTCATCAAACTGAAATTACAGTTCTCAAAATTATTTGGAACGACGTTCAGTGCTCATTTAAAATGTATCAACTTTTGTACTGTTCTTTTTTCTTCTTTTTTCCCTCTAAACAAAAATTGTCCCTCTCTAACTCCTCGTCTTTCAGGCCGACCCGTTTATATTCTTCTATGAGGCATAACTTAACATAAATATAGTTAGCTTATAATAAGGGACGTTGAAGCCACACCAAATGAAGATACTGAAAGTTATGAACACACTAAATTTTCTGGTCAATTCTAGTGTCCCATAACACTCGTCGGCTTTAACCAATGACGTAATGTGTGATGTATTTTGCACGAAGCAGGGGTTTCGTGTGGCACTGTGACTGGTTCTCGTTTTGTAGGGAAGTCTGCGGGGAATTTATAGAGTATAGGGGGTCATTGGGGGGGGGGGGGGGGGGCAGGGGTTATAGTTGAAGGAGATGAGTCACATTTTGGAAAGAGAAAGTACGAAAGGGGGCACGAGGTTGTTGGGCTTTGGGTATTTGGAGTAGTAGTTTCTGGAGGAGATTGTGCTGATGATGTATTTAGGGTTGTACCAAATCGGACAAAGGAAGTCTTGACATCTTTAATAGAAGAATATGTGGAAGAAGGTTCTGTAGTCATGTCGGACCGGTTTGCTTCGTACAAGGGGTTGGGTGAAAGGGGTTATCATCATTTGGTAGTGAATCACAATATTCAGTTCAAAGATTATAAGATGGGGCATGTACTAATACTATAGAGGGGTATTGGGGGACTCTCAAATCTGTTGCTAGGTGGGGGGAGGGGGGGGGGGAGATAGAAGGATTCTAGTGCTGCAAGGCTATTTAGATGAATACTGTTGGAGGAAGCGTATTCCGAAAGGTTATTGTTTAGTTCTTGCCTTTATGAAAGTAGTCGTCAAAATGTACAAGCCTCGTTTTGTTTGTTAGGTGTTGGTGGGTCTGATACTTTTTTTCTTGTTTTACTTTGCGTTTTTTTTATGGTACTGTATTGTGCGAGTGCTACTTTTTTGGTTTCTCTGGAGGAAGGATTTTCTGTCGTTTTCATATTTTTTGGTTACAATGGTGGGCCAAGGGGTATTGCTGTGTCTATGCCGGAGGGTTTGTGTGATTGACTCGTGGTTTCAATTTTTTTATTATTTTAAAATTTTGCATCTGATTGGGGGCGGGTGGTAGGGAAGAACGGATTTGGGTGGTACCTCATTCGTGCCTCGCAGTTTGTGTTTCTTATTTTTTTTCATTTGTTATTCTGGGCCGGCCGGATTGGCCGTGCGGTTCTAGGCGCTGCAGCCTGGAGCCGAGCGACCGCTACAGTCGCAGGTTCGAATCCTGCCTCGGGCATGGATGTGTGCGATGTCCTTAGGTTGGTTAGGTTTAATTAGTTCTAAGTTCTAGGCGACTGATGACCTCAGAAGTTAAGTCGCACAGTGCTCAGAGCCATTTGAACCATTTTTTGTTATTCTGGAATTGCCTTCTTTTGTTACAGTTTGACCTTCTAGCTTCATTATTTCTTGTTATATCCTTATTTCGTTCTTGTCAGCCTCGATCTTTGACTCCTTTAGAAGTTCATATGCGGTAAGTTTCTTTTTATGTAGTCACTTTCATGTTTTCCTTTTCGATGTTGTTGCTATACTGCTCTCGATTTTACTTTCATTCCTGATGTATCAGTTTTACGGAGTGTGTTGTTTTGGACTTACTGTACCTGGTGTGACTTTCGTGTAGTATAGTTATCGGTTCCAGGGTTTGGTCATTTTTGCGTTTCATTTCTTTGCGTGTGCAGTAATGTGTGTAAAGATTTTCGTTTTCTGTTAAGTCTAGTCGTATTCTGTACTTTACTAACAAGGGAACCTCCCCATCGCACCCCCCTCAGATTTAGTTATAAGTTGGTACAGGGATAGGCCTTGAAAAACTGAACACAAATCAATCGAGAAAACAGGAAGAAGTTGTGTGGAACTACGAAAAAAATAAGCAAAATATACAAACTGAGTAGTCCATGCAAAAGGTAGGCAACATCAAGGAGAGTGTGACCATACGAGCTCCGTGGTCTCGTGATTAGCGTGAGCAGCTGCGGAACGAGAGGTCCTTGGTTCCAGTCTTCTCTCGAGTGAAAAGTTATTTTTTATTTTCAGACAATTATCAAAGTTCAGGCACTCACACATAATCAAATTCGCTCTCCAAAATTCCAGAACATGTTCAGATTTGCTTGGACATATGCAGGATCTGACGGTCTACACACGGAAACATTTGAAAACGTAAAAAACATATGTTTTGACAGACCACAGGGAAAACTGTGCGACTGTTAAACTGTTGCATTCATTTGTTACAGTTTATGTGACAAACTATTATGTTTGTCACACACACACACATATCCCAAAAAAATAAAAACAAAAAAAAATTATACCACACAAAAACACACACACAGCACAAAAAATTATATCACAACAAAACACACACACACACACACACACAGCACAAAAAAATTATATCACACCAAAACACACACACACACACACACACACATACACGAACAGATCACAGATACTTCAATAATTACACTCGAAAGTTTGGCAATAACATTCAATCTTTGGCGAAAACATTTGACAGTCAGCAACAGAAACCAAAACATTGCATTGAAACGAGCGTTCAGTTCATAGTGCTGTGGAATGTGGGAAAAAACCTCAAATTGGCATTCATAAGAAGAAGAACAACACCAAAAATTCAACAGGAGCGTAATATGTAAGAAATTGTCCATGCAACCTGTAAGTACAGTTCAAAACATTATTATTTAATAGGAAATACCAACCACCAGAACTGTTTATAACCCAAAGGCACAGTGACAAAAAATGTAAATTAAATAGCTAAGATATTTATATATTCCAGGCCACTGATGATGCCTTGCAGAAAATAAAGGCGAAACACGTATGGCACTCAAATTGTGTTTTATTCAGTTGCTGTCAAATGGTCCATAAGTAAAAATTATCAATATACTGATTTAGCAGTTTGTGTACTCAGCCTGCAAGCACAACACACAACACGTGAATGCTACTCCAATTCGAAGGAATAAAAACCAGTGGTGCTCATGGTATTTTAAATAATGTTTACACAGATAGAAAGAACTTGACACTTTGCCAGAATATGTGACAAAACATTATGGCCTGCAGTCTCGACTGTCAGAGTTTTGCTTCTTGCTACCAGACAGTAGTTACACCCTACCTTACAAGCTGTGGTACAATCACAATGTAATATGATACTGCCTGAGACAAAATGTAAATCAACTGGATTGCAATGAGTTTCTCATACATTTTGTCTATGGTATAAAGCACAGAAGGAAGAAGGTGCAGTACCAACTACAGTGAGACAATAAAGACAGCATATGTGAAAAATAAAAAAGTTCATATTCTCTAAATATTGTTTGCCTACTTTACATCACCAAACTACTATCATCAAAAACAATTTGAAGTGTACGTCAGGCAGCAGTGAGATTGTCAGCTTTGAACATAGCCTACAATATCGTCTGTTCAAAATGCTGTACAGGAAATGTGACATAAATGAGTCTGCATGATTCCATGACATGGTAATTAAAATAATGAAAGGACAGGGAATAAAATTATTGTTTATGCCAACAAAACAAGTAAATAATTCTAAGTTATTGTTATCAAGATTATATAGTATCTCCAACTGTTACATTCAATAAATGTGGAATAATTTTTCTTTATTTTTCTAAAAAATGACCTACGTTTGTATCGAAGCAAAAATAGCTGCACACAACGAGCCTTTCAAATTTCTGTACCTTCATACAGCCACAAGACTCATGTCTCTCACTTAGGGGGCCATTAGGCACAGATTCAAATTCTGATGAGAAGTTTTCATTTGAGAAATAATTCAAAAGTGTTTACTCAGATGATGTGCGTGATGTACATATGGTATGTCAATAGGACAGCAAACGTGTATCTGGCATAGTTTAAAACAGACGGTGAAAGAGTATCTCCAAAAGAATGACCTCCTTTATGACAATCAGAACAATTTCGGAAACTTAGGTCATCCAAAATCCACCTCACGCTTTTCTCACAAGACGCCTTGAAAGCAATGGAATAAGACAGTCAGTCAGAAGCAGTATTTATTTGCAAAAAGCATTTGACTATTATGCCAACATCTATTGACTAAAGTACAAACATATCGGCTATCAAATGAAATTTGTGACCGGATTGACGATTTTTTAGTGTGAAGGATGCAGCATTTTGTCTTAGTTTGAGAGTTATTGAGAGAAGTACAAGTAACTTCTTGTGTGGCCCAGGGAATTATGTTGTGACACTTGCTCTTCATGTACATTAACTGTCTAGTGCCCGCGTGATATAAATGTCACAGTGAGTTTGAAGTTCTGCAGAAACTACTGTTTGTTTCCCTTCTGCTTAATGCCTGCCGTGACACGCCTGTTAACGCTTACATAGCGATCTCTAATGTCGTTCATATGAATCAGTGGTGCAGACAGAGCTCAGCAAGCTCATCATCCAACCACTACTGTGAGCAGCCACAGTAACATTGTTGCAGTCATTGCTTTCATATTACTGCAATTTATTGGAATATTTTAATACAATATGTTGTGTTACCGTAGCACAAACAGTAAACATTGTTTGTGAATGGAATAACTACTCTATAGTGTGTGGTAACAGGGGTTAAAAATGCATGTTACCAACACGTCAGGTTGGGCAATGAGTAATACAGTTGTGAATGAATCTAAAATTATGAAACAATGGAACTCGTGATAAAATTAAAGTAAAAACGACTCTTTATCGCTTTTGTAGCTATCCATTGAAGATATACTTTCTATTCTGGATGAGTCTGATGTCAGTGACATACAGGATTGGTACTCACGTTATGGTTATGATGGCTGAAGAGACTGGCTAAGACATTAACAATTATCTCCTAATATTCATTTTTTTCTGCTGAAAATGATGCTGAAAGTTGTTTAGCCGAAGAAGATGAAAGCACTGATGCTAACATTAAAAGTGCAGTGGAAATAGCTCTGTTAAATGAAGAGAAGAGAGCAGGTAGATGGAAAGAGTATATGGAAGGCCACTATGAGGGGAAGACTTGTTTGATGACTTGATAGAAGAAGAAATCTAATTCGGTACAGAAGAGACAGGGGATGCAGTGTGAGAATCAATTTAAAAGAGCTTTGAAAGACTTATGATCATATAAGGCAAGAGGGATGGATAATATTCCATCAGAAAATCATCGGGGGAGTGGCAACAAAATGTCTATTTACTTTGGCATGTAGAATGCATAAGACTGGCGGTATTACATCAGGATTTGGGAGAGGACATCATCCAGACAATTCCAAAGATAGGAAGAGCTGACAAGTATTAACATTGTCTCACAAAGAGCTTAACAGATCGTGCATCCAAGCTGCTGGCAGGAATAATACAGGGTGCTTCAAAAAGAATATACGTATTTCGAATGCATATATTTATGAAAGTTTAAGACATACGAATATGAAAGTTTACGCACATATTTACTAACCTCTCAAGTTCAGATTACAGATTTTCAATATGTCGTCCATCAGCGACACGAAAAATATGACATCGATACTCAAATTCCTCCCATACTTGGGCAAGCGTGTCCTTCATCACTGATGTTATGGCAGTACGGATCCGGTTCTTCAACTCTTCCAGGTTGTGTGGGAGTAGTGGTACATAAATGTTGTCTTTAACGAAACCCCACAGGAAGAAGTCAGAGGATGTGAAATCCGGTGACCGTGGATCCCAGCTGAGACATGGTAAGTCGCCAGTCCTTGACGACGAATCCAACGGTTCAGTAGAGTTTCATGCAGATATTCACGCACTTGGCGACTCCAGTGAGGCGGTGCCCCACTATGTTGAAAAAATGAAGTTGTCTCCGTGCAGCTTCGGAAACAACCAGTTTTGTAACAGTGAGATACTGCTGACCGTTAACCGTGTTTCCATCAAAGAAGAATGGGCCGTAAACAGACGATCGGGGTGTCACACAAAACACATTGACTTTTGGGCGAATCTCGTACATGTTCAGTGGCTGCATGTGGTTTCTGTAGGCCCCAAATTCGAGCACTGTGTTTGTTTACCTGAGCACTAACATGGAAAGTCGCTTCATCACTGAAAACGATGTGGTGTGCGAAAGTGTTATCATTGTCAATAGCATCAAGAATCAAAATGCTACACGTCTGCGTTTGTCATCAGGATGCAGAGCTTGTATCTGCTGTAACTTGTACAGCTTCATAACCAACCAACGTCTCAAAACACGCCAAATTGTTCTTGTTGGCAGTTGTAACTCCCGACTGGAGCGACGAGTTGGAAAGCAGTTTGAATTCGTGCAACATTTTGTTCAGGAACACGAGGGCAGCCAGGTCTCTTTCCTTTACATGCACGTCCTGTATCTAGAAACTGTCGATACCATCTGCGAATGTTCCACCCATTCGGAGCATCAATTTAGTACATCAACCTGAAACGTCTTTGCGCTGTAATGACGGAATTGCACTTCGCAAACTCGACAACACGAAATTATTTCTGCTGCAGAGTAGCCATTTTAAACATATGACGGTTACCAAGCAAAACAGAAGACAACTGATATCTAGCGGCTAATAATATAAACTAGGCTATACATTCGTTTCTCAACTAGCGCAGCCGAGTCGCAGCGATCGATAGTTTGGACAAAATAATACTTTGTAATACGTATATTCTTGTTGAAACACCCTGTATTTACTATTTAATATTTACTAAAGCCTGCGACTGCCCGGCGCTCTCCTCGAATTTGAACTTTTTTGCGGTTTAAAATTTTTATCAGTTCTCAGACGACATCGGCTTGGTCGCATGTAAAGGAATCATGTTCATAACAATAACGTTTACTACGCACTGATCCACACTAGCTTGAGACACAAAGCCGCGAATTGCTGAAGTGCTAAAAGACTCTCCAGTTCTTGTCTGTCGTATTTTTATTAACCGGATTACTGCTTGTATAACTTCCACTGTCGACATCTGAATGCTTAAATTTGTGTTTTTTTCCCCCTTAAGTTTTGTTACAAATTGTTAACTCTCAAACTGTGATCCACAATTGTTGATCTTTTTAAGACAAGCACAGTTTAAAAAAAAATGTTCAAATACTGAGGTCATTGGCCGCTACTGCAACGGCCTTGCCGCAGTGGATACACCGGTTGCCGTGAGATCACCGAAGTTAAGCGCTGTCGGGCGTGGTCGGAACTTGGATGGGTGACCATCCAGGCCGCCATGTGCTGTTGCCATTTTTCGGGGTGCACTCAGCGTTGTGATGCCGATTGAGGAGCTACTCGACCGAATATAAGCGGCTTTGGTCAAGAATATCACCATAACGACCGGGAGAGCGGTGTGCTGACCCCACGCCCCTCCTATCCGCATCCTCCACCGAGGATGACACGGCGGTCGGATGGTCCCGGTAGGCCACTCGTGGCCTGAAGACGGAGTGCTGAGTGCATTGGTCCCTACACTACTTACACTGATTTATGCTAAGAACAACACACACACACACCCATGCCCGAGGGAGGACTGGAACCTCCAGCTGGAGGGGCCACGCAATCCGTGACATGGCGCCCGAAACCGCGCGGCCAGTCCGCTCGGCCACAGTTTACAATCGAGTAGTACTTGTTCTCCCAATCGGAACACAAAATTAGTGTAATGACGAAAATGCGGCAACGTATTTTCAACCAGTTTGAAGTCAGCTTCGTTTGCAGATTTGTTCTTGCTGCCTAGTGGCAGGGGCAAGGGCGTACCCAGGATCTGAACTAGGGGGGGGGGGGGGGGGCAGGTCATACTAGTCTCAGGAAACAAGGACTCGAGACAACATACAGCACTTGTTATTAAATAAAAGAGTAAACCAGTGAAAAACTGCTTTTAATAAACATTTTAAATACAAGAATGCACTTGTACAATCCGAGAAAACATGCAGAATTTCTTATTAAATAAAACAGTAGACTAGTAAAAAAACAGCGAATATCTTCTAGGAGGGGGGGGGGCAGCTGCCCCCCCCCCCCTAACCCTCGCTGGGTACGTCCACGCGCAGGGGTGCCAACGTACGTTCTATAGGGCGTTTAAAATTAGTTGCGACTTTTGACAGTTCAGTACGGATCGAGTGGCAGAAAGTACAGCTGCCAGTGTGTGCTGAACGAGTCAGCATGCGAAGATAAACGCCAGGCCTGTTCGGCGCGTAACCCGTCAGCCGTGAAAGCTGGCCCATCTGCAGTGTTTCTCAAACGAGTTTGGAGAACCTATACAGTAATAAACCGTTAGTCTCGCACACCTTATGGCTTCATTCGTCAGCTTCGTGATCAGTTACCAATTATTTCGTTAATGGTCATAGTTACTGTGATATTTCGTTATTAGCTAAACTACTGCGAGAAATTCTTAGATTGTTGTGAAAAATAGGGATCGCTACGAATTTGCGCTTGGTATGAGTTAGGTCATATGTGGCTGCATATAAAATTTAGGTACCGTATTGAATTATATATTAAACCTCGAAGGATATCGCTCTTTATCTCCAATGTCCAGAAAATGAAATGTGTCTAAAGGTTTCCGTCAGGAACGCACACGCCAGTGAAAAAGCCAGAATGATATAGTCATAAATCTCTCCTTTCTCACATAAACGGTCTGAGATATCCAAAGAAGATTTTAGCAAATGGTAGCACGCAAACAGGAGAGCGTTTTGACATATTATTGATATGGTTCAAAAATGGTTCAAATGGCTCTGAGCACTATGGGACTTAACATCTGAGGTCATCATCCCCCTAGAACTTAGAACTGCTTAAACCTAATTAACCTAAGGACATCACACACATCCATGCCCGAGGCAGGATTCGAACCTGCGACCGTAGCAGTCGCGAGGTTCCAGACTGAAGCGCCTAGAACCGCTCGGCCACACCAGCCGTCTATGAATGATATGCGAAACTTCCGTATCTACTGCGGAATTCAGGCAACTACAGAAGCTTTTAAATCAAATAATGTAATTTTCAAGGAGCATCAGTTGCCTGTGAAACGAAAACTGCTGCGGGTTTTGCAACAAAGTAAACGAAGAAGCTGCACATATGTTTTTATACTGAGAATGGGCTTTCTCGTAATTAATGATACGTCTCGCCCTCTGTTGCTAGTTTAATAATACGCTGTTTCACGATTCTGTCACTATTTCAACTGCAGTAGAATCTTAGTGAGATGTATATCTGTAAATTCTGCCGTGTTTAGGCAGAAGAAGTAGTTGCTAACACAGCAAGAAGAGAAGTGACGTATAACTGAAAACTCGACACAGTCCTTCATGAATACATGTCTCCTTAAATACATTCTTGGTATTGCTAACACCCTGAGACCGACCCCGTAACGTAACATTTGCAATGACTTATTTTGCCAGCATTTCGACCTCACTGAGCGTAAATTTCTTCTTTTTTGCCACATTACTTTGCACCTATGCCCGTATATTTTCACTCGGACATAGATGTGGATGATACGGAGGAAGCCAGATTAAACTATGCCCTTTAGCGTTAGCCTGTCAGTCGACCTAGTAGCGTCGAGTTTTTGGCTTGTACAGTACTACAAGTTCCATTAACTTCGCCTTTCACAAGCTAGGTTCAACTTCATCCAATTGAACATTTCTTTGTACCCAGAGAAAAACAGCCGCTTTCCTCTGCTGCATTGTTGGAGTTTTATCCATCACGACCGAGTGGCACTGCGCACTCATCTACATCTACATCTACATCTACATCTACATCTGCATGGATACTCTGCAAATCACATTTAAGTGCCTGGAAGACGGTTCATCGAACCATCTTCACAATTCTCTATTATTCCAATCTCGCATAGCACGAGGAAAGAATGAACACCTGTAATTTTTCCGTACGAGCTCTGATTTCCCTTATTTTATCTTGGTGATCATTCCTCCCTATGTAGGTCGGTGTCAAAAAAAGAAAAGAATGGTTCAAATGGCTCTGAGCACTATGGGATTTAACATCTGTTGATATCTGAGGTCATCAGTCCCCTAGAGCTTAGAACTACTTAAACCTAACTAACCTAAGGACATCACACACATCTATGCCCAAGGCAGGTTTCGAACCTGCAACCGTAGCAGTCACGCAGAACAAAATATTTACGCATTCGGAGGAGAAAGCTGGTGATTGGAAATTTGTGAGAAGATTCCGTCGCAACGAAAAACGCCTTTCTTTTAATGATGTCCAGCGCTAATCATGTATCATTTCTGTGACACTCTCTTCCACAATTTGTCCATTGGTTTGTCGAATTCGGAGGAATAGTTTGCAACAGAACATTATGTTCACAGCCCATGACTGTATTCTAGGACGCCCACTTTTACTGCGAATCTCGTGTTCAGACGTGCTGTACAGTTATGTACACTACTGGCCATTAAAATTGCTACACCACGAAGATGACGTGGTACAACGCGAAATTTAACCGACAGGAAGGAGATGCTGTGATGTGCAAATGATTAGCTTTTAAGAGCATTCACACAAAGTTGGCGCCGGTGGCGTCACCTAAAACGTGCTGATATGAGGAAGGTTTCCAACCGATTTCTCATAGACAAACAACAGTTGACCAGCGTTACCTGGTGAAACGTTGTTGTGATGCCTCGTGTAAGGAGGAGAAATGCGTACCATCACGTTTCCGACTTTGATAAAGGTCGGATTGTAGCCTATTGCGATTGCAGTTCATCGTATCGCAATATTGCTGCTCGCGTTGGTCGAGATCCAATTACTGTTAGCAGAATATGGAATCGGTGGTTTCAGGACGGTAATACGGAACGCCGTGCTGGATCCAAACGGCCTCGTGTCACTAGCAGTCGAGATGACAGGCATCTTATCCGCATGGTTGTAACGGATCGTGCAGCCACATCTCGATCCCCGAGTCAACAGATGGGGTCGTTTGGAAGACAACCACCATCTGCACGAACAGTTCGACGACGTTTGCAGCAGCACCGACTATCAGCTCGGAGACCCTGGCTGCGGTTACCCTTGAGGCTGCAGCACAGACAGGAGCGCCTGAGATGGTGTGCTCGACGACGAACCTGGGTGCACGAATGGCAAAACGTCATTTTTTCGGATGAATCCAGGTTCTGTTTACAGCATCATGATGGTCGCATCGGTGTTTGGCGACATCGCGGTGAACGTACATTGGAAGAGTGTATTCGTCATCGCCATACTGGCGTATCACCCGGCGTGATGGTATGGGGTGCCATTGGTTACACGTCTCGGTCACCTCTTCTTCGCATTGACGGCACTTTGAACAGTGGACGTTACACTTCAGATGTGTTACGACCTGTGGCTATACCCTTCATTCGATCCCTGCGAAACCCACACTTCAGCAGGATAATGCACGACCGCATGTTGCAGGTCCTGTACGGGCCTTTCTGGATACAGAAAATGTTCGACTGCTGCCCTTGCCAGCACATTCTCCAGATCTCTCACCAATTGAAAACGTCTGGTCAATGGTGGCCGAGCAACTGGCTCGTCACAATACGCCAGTCACTTCTCTTGATGAACTGTGGTATCGTGTTGAAGCTTCATGGCCAGCTGTACCTGTACCCGCCATCCGAGCTCTGTTTCACTCAATGCCCAGGCGTATCAAGGCCGTAATTACGGCCATTGGTGGTTGTTCTGAGTACTGATTTCTCAGGATCTATGCACCCAAATTGCGTGAAAATGTAATCACATGTCAGTTCTAGTATAATATATTTGTCCAATGAATACCAGTTTATCATCTGCATTTCTTCTTGGTAAAGCAATTTTAATGGCCAGTAGTGTAATTACCGATTAAATGACCCACGGAAACTTAATGGAAGTTAAAGAGCCCGTTACGGTTTTTTTAAAAATTAATCCGTTCCTCGAAAAGTTAACTTCGTTAAGTAAGGATTAACAATCTTGTGCCCAGCTGTGTTTTTGATGAAGTGGAGTGGAGAGCGTGGGAAATCACCTGCTCGCTCTTCAGTGTGCAGACATATGAAGGAGGGAAGTGCATGGACAAATCCAGCGACCTACCCTCAGTCACGTTTCTACCCCTACACCGCCAGAACACCATTTATCCCTTAACCACGACCCGCAGGTGCGGTCTCACAGACCGCTAGCATTCATTTTTACTCTGTTGATTATGCGTACGGATGGGGTACGAGATGACACCGCTATCCAGTTGTTCTTTCCCGAGGCTGCCATGGTTTCCCCTTTGTCAGTAGCCGCTTGAACGTGACGTGGACCTATCCCTTTCCACCCTGGCTTGCACGATTGTGCAGGTTTTGTTATAAACTTGCTGCAGCTCAACTACATCACTTTTCTGCATCACTCCAGACGGCAATGGTTGTGCGAGTTCCTGGGTTCTGTTTGGCAGCTGTTTTGCTTCATATTGTGACCAGCAGAGCGCAACAGATCATTTCAAACTTAAACGAAAAGACAAAATCATGGGTACCAAAGATAAACACAATATATTATCCTACATTTCGTTAGTCTGAGGCAATTCCTGGATTATTTTAGAGTGAGAATGTTTCATTTAATGTGTATGTTTCCAAACAAATGCATCAAGTGCTAGTTGGATTTTATGTGTATTTGTATTTTGACTTTTTGAACAGACTGTCACCATGAGAATTTTTTTGTATGATCTACAGGGTTATTACAAATGATTGAAGCGATTTCACAGCTCTACAATAACTTTATTATTTGAGATATTTTCACAATGCTTTGCACACACATACAAAAACTCAAAGTTTTTTTAGGCATTCACAAATGTTCGATATGTGCCCCTTTAGTGATTCGGCAGACATCAAGCCGATAATCAAGTTCCTCCCACACTCGGCGCAGCATGTCCCCATCAATGAGTTCGAAAGCATCGTTGATGCGAGCTCGCAGTTCTGGCACGTTTCTTGGTAGAGGAGGTTTAAACACTGAATCTTTCACATAACCCCACAGAAAGGAATCGCATGGGGTTAAGTCGGGAGAGCGTGGAGGCCGTGACACGAATTGCTGATCATGATCTCCACCACGACCGATCCATCGGTTTTCCAATCTCCTGCTTAAGAAATGCCGAACATCATGGTGGAAGTGCGGTGGAGCACCATCCTGTTGAAAGATGAAGTCGGCGCTGTCGGTCTCCAGTTGTGGCACGAGCCAGTTTTCCAGCATGTCCAGATACACGTGTCCTGTAACGTTTTTTTCGCAGAAGAAAAAGGGGCCGTAAGCTTTAAACTGTGAGATTGCACAAAAGACGTTAACTTTTGGTGAATTGCAAATTTGCTGTACGAATGCGTGAGGATTCTCTACCGCCCAGATTCGCACATTGTGTCTGTTCACTTCACCATTAAGAAAAAATGTTGCTTCATCACTGAAAACAAGTTTCGCACTGAACGCATCCTCTTCCGTGAGCTGTTGCAACCGCGCCGAAAATTCAAAGCGTTTGACTTTGTCATCGGGTGTCAGGGCTTGTAGCAATTGTAAACGGTGAGGCTTCTGCATT
The DNA here is from genome assembly GCF_023898315.1 of Schistocerca nitens. Taxonomy (NCBI): domain Eukaryota; kingdom Metazoa; phylum Arthropoda; class Insecta; order Orthoptera; family Acrididae; genus Schistocerca; species Schistocerca nitens. Next base: position 157,733,949 of record NC_064624.1, on the reverse strand, counting down.
AGCGTTTTCCGTAAGATTTTCCAAACCGTCGGCTGTGATACGTTTAGCTCCATGCTTGCTTTATTCGTCGACTTCCGCGTGCTACGCGTGAAACTTACCCGCACGCGTTCAACCGTTTCTTCGCTCACTGCAGGCCGACCCGTTGATTTCTCCTTACAGAGGCATCCAGAAGCTTTAAACTGCGCATACCATCGCCGAATGGAGTTAGCAGTTGGTGGATCTTTGTTGAACTTCGTCCTGAAGTGTCGTTGCACTGTAATGACCGACTGATGTAAGTGCATTTCAAGCACGACATACGCTTTCTCGGCTCCTGTCGCCATTTTGTCTCATTGCGCTCTCGAGCGCTCTGGCGGCAGAAACCTGAAGTGCGGCTTCAACCGAACAAAACTTTATGAGTTTTTCTGCGTATCTGTAGTGTGTCGTGACCATGTCAATGAATGGAGCTACAGTGAATTTATGAAATCGCTTCAATCATTTGTAATAGCCCTGTACTTATCATAATGTATGGAAATTGGCACATTTTGGATAAAGATTTAAAATATTATTCTCTCAGGGTGGAAAGGGCTATACTATTACAGTTTATTTCGTGCTAACAATCTCTCAGACCACACCTAGGACTTTGCATTACGAATTCAGTAGCCAGGTTTACGTCTACTGTTCATGTTACGGACCTTGACTTTGAGGACACTGTTTTAAAATGGTTTGAGGACAGTTTAAGAAGTGATGTTGGATCAGACAGTGACACCGAAATTTAAAGTGGACATCATACACTATAGTAACAGTGTGAAAGCGAATTGTTTTTGCCACCTGTGAATTCCTTGAATGAAAAAAGTGATGAAAATGAATTAGACAGTAGTGTGGAAACTTAATCTTTAGGTAGAGGATCTGCTAAAAATACATTAGGTTGAAACAAATAGCGCTGCTCGTCAAAGTCTCTTCCAACAATGACCAATGGCATTATTTTTCCGCATGTTGGACATAAGTGGGGTGAATGCGTTTGTTCTTCACAGTTCCTACTCATACAGTACTCATGTGAACCGCTTTAATTTTTTAAGAAGCTTGTAAACTCGTTTTTGACACGATGGATAAAAAACGAGTCAACAAGTTTCACCTGCTCCGCGAACTTCGTGTATCCTTCTACATCTACATCCATCCTCAGCAAGCCACCTGACGGTGTGTGGCGGAGGGTACTGTGAGTACCTCTATCGGTTCTCCCTTCTATTCCAGTCTCGTATTGTTCGTGGAAAAAAAGGTGGTCGGTATGCCTGTGTGTGTGCACTAATCCCTCTGATTTTATCCTCATGGTCTCTTCGCGAGATATACGTAGGAGGGAGCAATATACTGCTTGACTCTTCGGTGAAGGTATGTTCTCGAAACTTTAACAAAAGCCCGTACCGAGCTACTGAGCGTCTCTCCTGCAGAGTCTTCCACTGGAATTTATCTATCATCTCCGTAACGCTTTCGCGATTACTAAATGATCCTGTAACGAAGTGCGCTGCTCTCCGTTGGATCTTCTCTCTCTCTTCTATCAGCCCTATCTGGTACGGATCCCACACTGCTGAGCAATATTCAAGCAGTGGTTGAACAAGCGTACTGTAACCTACTTCCTTTATTTTCGGATTGCATTTCCTTAGGATTCTTCCAATGAATCTCAGTCTGGCATCTGCTTTACCGACAATCAACTTTATATGATCATTCCATTTTAAATCACTCCTAATGCGTACTCCAAGATATTTTATGGAATTGCCTGCTTCCAGTTGCTGACCTGGTATAATGTAGCTAAATGATGAAGTATCTTTCTTTCTATGTATTCGCGGCACATTACACTTGTCTACATTGAGATTCAATTGCCATTCCCTGCACCATACCTCAATTCGTTGCAGATCCTCCTGCATTTCAGTACAATTTTCCATTGTGACAACCTCTCGTTATATTACAGCATCATCCGCGAAAAGCCTCAGTGAACTTCCGATGTTACCCACAAGGTCATTCATGTATATTGTGAATAGGAACGTTGCTACGACACTCCCCTGCGGCACATCTGAAGTCACTCTTACTTCGGAAGACTTGTCTCTATTGAGAATGACAAGCTGCTATCTGTTATCTAGGAACTCTTCAATGCAATCACACAATTGGTCTGATAGTCCATATGCTCTTACTTTGTTCATTGATCGACTGTGGGGAACTGTATCGAACGCCTTGCGGAAGTCAAGACACACGGCATCTACCTGGGAACCCGTGTCTATGGCCCTCTGAGTCTCGTGGACGAATAGCGCGAGCTGGGTTACACACGATCGTCTTTTTCGAAACCCATGCTGATTCCTGCAGAGTAGATTTCTAGTCTCCAGAAAAGTCATTATACTCGAACATAATACGTCTTCCAAAATTCTACGCCGGCCGTGGTGGCCGAGCGGTTCTAGGCGCTACAGTCTGGAACCGCGCGACCACTACGGTCGCAGGTTCGAATCCTGCCTCGTGCATGGATGTGTGTGATGTCCTTAGGTTAGTTAGGTTTAAGTAGTTCTAAGTTCTAGGGGACCGATGACCTTAGAAGCAAGTCCCATAGTGCTCAGAGTCATTTGAACCAAAATTCCACAACTGATCGACGTTAGAGATGTAGGTCTAAGTTCTGCACATGTGTTCGATGCCCCGTCTTGAAAACGGGGATGACCTGTGCCCTTTTCCAATCCTTTGGAACGCTACGCTCTTCTGGAGACCTACAGTACACGCCGGCCGCGGTGGCCGTGCGGATCTAGGCGCTCCAATCCGGAGCCGCGCTGCTGCTACGGTCGCAGGTTCGAATCCTGCCTCGGGCATGTGTGTGTGTGATGTCCTTAGGTTAGTTAGGTTTAAGTAGTTCTAAGTTCTAGGGGACTAATGACCACAGCAGTTGAGTCCCATAGTGCTCAGAGCCATTTGAACCTACGGTACACGGCTGCAAGAAGGGGGGCAAGTTCCTTCGCGTACTCTGCGTAAAATCGAACTGGTATCCCATCAGGTCCAGCGGCCTTTCCTCTTTTGAGCGATTTTAATTGTTTCTCTATCTCTCTGTCGTCTATTTCGATATCTACCATTTTGTTATCTGTGCGACAATCTAGAGAGGGAACTACAGTGCAGTCTTCCTCTGTGAAACAGAGTGTAGCAGAACCAAGAGTAGACGTCGTTGTAGAACGACTGGAAAAATGGAAAACATGCTCCACCTGTTACCCCCTTCCTCCTCCTCCCCCCCCCCCCACCCCGTAAAAAATAGAAAGACAACTTATATTTGCCACTTTTGCAAGAAGCCAGTCTGACTTTAAATCTTTAAAAAAAATTTACTGCGAGTACAAAAGAAACTCTGAGAAGGGAACTAAACAACTGAAAAGTATTTGTGTAATTTTCGTTATTTTGAATGTTTTGTGGGAGTTTCTTATGTTATTATTATTATTGCGTGTGTAATAAACAAAAAATATAGCAAAAAGTAAAATTTGGAGTGCAGGGTATTTCAGTTTTCGTATCATTAACTTTAATAGGTCCGCAGCTGGTCGTCTTGCGGTAGCGTTCTCGCACGGGGTCCCAGGTTCGATTCCCGGCGGGGCCAGGGGTTTTTCCCTGCCTCGAGATGACTAGGTGTTGTTGTGTTACCATCATCATCATCATCATCATCATCATCATCATCATTCATCCCCATTAGGGTCGGAGGAAGGCAATGACAACCCACCTCCGCTACGACCTTGCCTAGACTGCGCGGCGGTGCGGGTCTCCCGAATTGCTCCCTACGCTCCTCGGAGTATGGGACATCATACATGCATTTGTGTAGTTTCTGTTCAATTTCGTAAAAATAAACTTAAAAATTTATTTGGATATATAATTTTTGGTTGTCATTAATGTAACCTTTTACATAAAATCTGAACTGTTCCACTAAAATTGCAGAATGCAATTTTTATGGCTATTTAAATATACTAGTCACTCAAGCTGCACCTGGGAAGCTAAGGGTTAATACAACTCTACTGCAAGTAGATATGATACACACACTTTATAATTGATCTCAAACCACTTCATTTTAGAATAAGCATTAATATTACACAATTGACCTCCGTTATTAATAACAACTGCCTGTGGTCGAACTTCCCCCAACTGCGTCAATGGACCTGATCTGTGATATCAAATATCATGCATCGTAAAGTGCCCGAAATTTTAGCAGCAAAACTGATCCGTAGCAAATGCTGCATTGTAGCTACGTGTATTCTTGAAATAATTCTTTGATTTCTCTTTAGTTGTTCGATCACTTTAAGGGAGTCATTGATACACTGTGTTGAAAAATAAATTTTGTATTAATGGCGGCAAAGTAACTTTTCCCTTATGAAAACGCACTTTGACTGCCGTTGTATCGCGCAAAGTCATGGTTTGCATTACAAAATCTGCACTGAAATTCATCAAACTGAAATTACAGTTCTCAAAATTATTTGGAACGACGTTCAGTGCTCATTTAAAATGTATCAACTTTTGTACTGTTCTTTTTTCTTCTTTTTTCCCTCTAAACAAAAATTCTCTCTCTAACTCCTCGTCTTTCAGGCCGACCCGTTTATATTCTTCTATGAGGCATAACTTATAGTTTGCTTATAATAAGGAACGTTGAAGCCACACCAAATGAAGATACTGAAAGTTATGAACACACTAAATTTTCTGGTCAATTCTAGTGTCCGATAACACTCGTCGGCTTTGACCAATGACGTAATGTGTGATGTATTTTGCACGAAGCAGGGGTTTCGTGTGGCACTGTAATTGACTGGTTCTCGTTTTGTAGGGAAATCTGCGGGGAATTTATAGAGTATAGGGGGTCATTGGGGGGGGGTGAGGGGGGGGCAGGGGTTATAGTTGAAGGAGATGAGACATTTTGGAAAGAGAAAGTACGAAAGGGGGCGCGAGGTTGTTGGGCTTTGGGTATTTGGAGTAGTAGTTTCTGGAGGAGATTGTGCTGATGATGTATTTAGGGTTGTAACAAATCGGACAAAGGAAGTCTTGACATCTTTAATAGAAGAATATGTGGAAGAAGGTTCTGTAGTCATGTCGGACCGGTTTGCTTCGTACAACGGGTTGGGTGAAAGGGGTTATCATCATTTGGTAGTGAATCACAATATTCAGTTCAAAGATTATGATGGGGCATGTACTAATACTATAGAGGGGTATTGGGGGGCTCTCAAATCTGTTGCTAGATGGGGGTGGGGGGGGGGGGGGGAGAGAGAAGGATTCTAGTGCTGCAAGGCTATTTAGATGAATACTGTTGGAGGAAGCGTATTCCTAAAGGTTATTGTTTAGTTCTTGCCTTTATGAAAGTAGTAGTCAAAATGTACAAGCCTCGTTTTGTTTGTTAGGTGTTGGTGGGTCTGATACTTTTTTCTTGTTTTACTTTGCGTTTTTTTATGGTACTGTATTGTGCGAGTGCTACTTTTTTGGTTTCTCTGGAGGAAGGGTTTTCTGTCGTTTTCATATTTTTTGGTTACTATGGTGGGCCAAGGGGTATTGCTGTGTCTATGCCGGAGGGTTTGTGTGATTGACTCGTGGTTTCATTTTATTTTATTTTTTTTTATTTTAAAAATTTTGCATCTGATTGAGGGCGGGTGGTAGGGAAGAACGGATTTGGGCGGTACCTCATTCGTGCCTCGCAGTTTGTGTTTCTTATTATTTTTTTTCATTTGTTATTCTGGGCCGGCCGGATTGGCCGTGCGGTTCTAGGCGCTGCAGTCTGGAGCCGAGCGACCGCTACGGTCGCAGGTTCGAATCCTGCCTCGGGCATGGATGTGTGTGATGTCCTTAGGTTAGTTAGGTTTAATTAGTTCTAAGTTCTAGGGGACTGATGACCTCAGGAGTTAAGTCGCACAGTGCTCAGAGCCATTTGAACCATTTTTTGTTATTCTGGAATTGCCTTCTTTTGTTACAGTTTGACCTTCTAGCTTCATTATTTCTTGTTATATCCTTATTTCGTTCTTGTCAGCCTCGATCTTTGACTCCTTTAGAAGTTCATATGCGGTAAGTTTCTTTTTATGTAGTCACTTTCATGTTTTCCTTTTCGATGTTGTTGCTATACTGCTCTCAATTTTACTTTCATTCCTGATGTATCAGTTTTACGGAGTGTGTTGTTTTGGACTTACTGTACCTGGTGTGACTTTCGTGTAGTATAGTTATCGGCTCCAGGGTTTGGTCATTTTTGCGTTTCATTTCTTTGCGTGTGCAGTAATGTGTGTAAAGATTTTCGTTTTCTGTTAAGTCTAGTCGTATTCTGTACTTTACTAACAAGGAAACCTCCCCATCGCACCCCCCTCAGATTTAGTTATAAGTTGGTACAGGGATAGGCCTTGAAAAACTGAACACAAATCAATCGAGAAAACAGGAAGAAGTTGTGTGGAACTGCGAAAAAAATAAGCAAAATATACAAACTGAGTAGTCCATGCAAAAGGTAGGTAACATCAAGGAGAGAGTGACCATACGAGCGCCGTGGTCTCGTGGTTAGCGTGAGCAGCTGCGGAACGAGAGGTCCTTGGTTCAAGTCTTCTCTCGAGTGAAAAGTTTAATTTTTTATTTTCAGGCAATTATCAAAGTTCAGGCACTCTCACATAATCAAATTCGCTCTCCAAAATTCCAGAACATTTTCAGATTTGCTTGGACATATGCAGGATTTGACGGTCTACACACGGAAACATTTGAAAACGTAAAAAACATATGTTTTGACAGACCACAGGGAAAACTGTGCGACTGTGAAACTGTTGCATTCATTTGTTGCAGTTTATGTGACAAACTCTTATGTTTTCATCACTTTTTTGGGAGTGATTATCATATCCACAAGAAAACCTAAATCGGGCAAGGTAGAAGAATCTTTTTACCCATTCGTCAAGTGTACAAGTTAGGTGGGTCGACAGCATATTCCTGTCATGTGAAGCACATGCCGTCACCAGAGTCGTATAGAATATATCAGACGTGATTTCCTGTGGAGGAATCGGTTGACCTGTGACCTTGCGATCAAATGTTTTCGGTTTCCATTGGAGAGGCACGTCCTTTCGTCTACTAATCGCACGGTTTTGCGGTGCGGTCGCAAAACACAGACACTAAACGTATTACAGTGAACAGAGACGTCACTGAACGAACGGACAGATCGTACTTTGCGAAAATAAAGTTTTCATTCGAGGGAAGACTCGAACCAAGGACCTCTCGTTTCATAGCTGCTCACTCTAGCCACAAGACCACGGCACTCCTCAGCTCACATGGTCCTTGATGTTGCCTATCTTGCACATGGACTACTCAGTTTTATATTTTCCTTATTTTTTCATAGTTCCACACAACTTCTTGTTTTCTCGATTGATCTGTATTCAGTTTTTCAAGGCCTATCCGCGGTGTCAACTTATAACTAAATCTGAGGGGGGGTTCGATGGGGAGGTTTCCTTGTAAGAAGATCATTTTTTAAGCACATTTCTGATATAAGATTTTTGCGCAACAAATGGTAATATTGGAATCGGCAACTAGAAATGACCTCCTACATAGATTTCTAGTTGACGATTCCAACTATTCGAAGTTTTCATTTTTTAGATCGTTTTTGCAGTAAGTATGGAAAACATAATATAATATATGCACTCGTAATTGCTCTCGTGCTCTTTTTTATTTCAGTCATCTTCAACTCGTTTAAACGAAATTCTCGCGTTTTTATGGCATACTACATTCGTTTGTTTACGAGTATGAACCATTCCATTCATAGATTGACCATTGCAGCATCTTTGCCTTACTTATGACGTCACTGGTCAAAGCCGACGTGTGGTATCGGACACTAGAATTTATCCAAATTTTCGGTGACGGCGGCAAACCCGAACACACTTTTTTCCGTCAACTCTTAGAGCACAATTAGTGAAAAAACGGCGCTAATAAACGTTTGTTTTCTCTGACGGCTTCGTTACTACGTTTCGTTTTCCGCTGTTGACTGCATCAACGACGTAGTAATTGCGGCATTGTAGCTGTCCGATGCTACATTTAAAAATGAACGTCCCTAGAATGCAACTTCACGAAACGTTGTTACATTCGTGTGTCGTGTCTGCTATAGCATCTGATTGTTACTAGTAGTAGAGGTTGGTAGCAATGTCAGATACAAAGGAAAACTTTTCTTAGGCCGGTATTAGGCCGGTATTACACTATCAAATTTCTTTGTCCAATATCTTTGTCCAATATCTTTGTCAAAGATATTTGATAGTGTAATAGGGATCTTTGACAAATGTCGTCCAATATTTGATCAAATCTAGGCCGAGGCCGTATATTTGATCAAAGAAATCGCTTGTCTTCTGTTCACTGCAATGCGATATGTTACCACGCGGAGCGCTAGCATCGCTGCAGCGTTCTGTCGTCTGTAGTGTTTTTATAACCATTGCCGGTAAATACAATTGGTGTGTGCCGACAACTACAGAATTAATAGAGATGTCTGAAGCTGATGAGACGCTTTACAACGCGAGGCACCCTGAATACAAAAATAGATTAAGAAGATTGGAGACCTAACCTAACCTAACATAACCCTCTCCTGTAGCAAGGAATCGGAGTGTTATAGTGAGCCTGTCTTCTGAAGATGTAGCAGTTCTTAAGTGAAAATTGTGCTTTGTGATATGAGGATACACTTCATTGAGCACATACAGAAATGTATGCTCATCCATTCTTAAGTAATTGATGTACGACTTGACGTCTTCCACTGTAAGCTCACGTAACAAGTTTTGTTGAATGCTTTTATCGTGTCGTCGTAAAACCCACGGCTTCACCCAGATTAGATTAGTTTTTCGTTCCATAGATCCGTGCTGAGGAGATCCTCGTGGATGTGGAACATGTCGATTTTTTTTAAGCTGAAATAAAAATACTAATAGTATGAATAAATACAATACATCATTTGTTTCTCTTAAAAATTTCGCCAATGGAGTAGAAGGAGTTGGCCAGTAGTAAGTCTTTCAGGCTCCTTTTAAACTGATCTTTATTTCTAACTAAATTTTTTATGTTTCCTGGCAAATTATTGAAGATGAGTGTTCCTGAGTAGTGGACCCCTTTTTGAACTAAAGTAAGTGCTTTTAAGTCCTTGTGCAGATCATTTTTGTTCCTGGTATTGTATGTATGAACTGAGTTGTTTGTTGGAAAAAGAGATATATTATTTAGGACAAATTTCATTAAGGAGTAAATATACTGAGAGGCAGTAGTTAGTATACCCAGTTCTCTGAAGAGGTTTCTGCAGGAGGTCCGTGAATTTACTCCACAAATAATACGTATTACACGCTTTTGGACCTTGAAAACTTTTGTTTGACTTCAAGATTTACCCCTAAATATTATCCCATATGACATTATGGAATGAAAGTATGCAAGCTTTTTCATTTTTATGTTGCCTATGTCTGCTAACACTCGAATTGGAAATAAAGATTTGTTAAGGCGTTTCTGCAGTTCTGTGGTGTGCTCCTCCCAACTGAATTTATTATCAAGTTGTAATCCCAGGACTTTTAAGACTGTCAACCTCGTATGTATGGTTCCATTTTTTCCCCCCACTTCTTTTCCGCATGTGCACACAATGCAATTGGAGTACGTAGAACTGCTGCGGTTAATAACAAGTTGTTGTCAGCCATCTTGAACTTTGACGAAAAATTTGATGACAGTGTAATACCCCTTGTAGCGCTACGTCAAAGATCTTTGTCAAATATATTGGACGGAATATTGGATCATAGTGATGGGCTAAACTGCGATTTTCCGATATCAGTGATTTCTGTGAATGCTACTTTTCAGTATCTGTTATTCTTAACTGCGATTTGTCGCAGTTAAGGAACATAGGTCGTGTATCCCTCCGCCACTGCTATTTCTGCGATTTCTGCTACTTCCGCGATTTCTGCTACTTCTGTGACTTCTGTGACTTCTGCTACTTCTGCGATTTCTGCTACTTCTGCTACTTCTGCGATTTCTGTGACTCCTGCTACTTCTGCGATTTCTGCGACTTACTACTGTATGAAAAAGTTACATCTGTCAACACAGAAAATTGCATCGCAACAAACCTGTCATTGGCAAGTATGTTTTACGTTTTTTCTTCCGTTGGCTTTAATTTTGTATTAAAGAAACAACTGTGAAAATATTAATAGTGTAATTAATACGTAAGTAGCCGTACAGTATCGTAATAGTTCGTATTTAGAAAATGAATTCTAACATATTGTTATGTTCACAGGTACCTGAACTACATTTCAGTCACTCAGTAAAGTGATAACTGAAAATATCATTGTCAACAGATCTGAAGAAATTGCCACTGCATCTTTAGACCGTTTTCGTCAGACGATAGGTTAGTTTCTAAGCGTTTCGATGGACTTAATTACTTCAGTGAGATCGTTCTTGCAAATGTGATATTCATTATAGCAAATATTAGCAATCTACTCTGTCAATTATACTTCTAGTAATTAATGACAGCAAAAATTGTTTAATAATCCTTGTGTTTTTGCAGACACAGTTCTGACTCTGATTACTGGTTGCTGTACGTATCTACCCACATCAAGGCTGTTGGGAGGGACTCGTGAAGATTCAAGACAGCTCTTAGAGGATTTGCAGTTTAAAAGTGAAACAATTGTGAAATAAGTGTGTTAATGATTAAGCTGTGTTTTATCGAAGTTGTTGTGCGATTTTAAAGGAATAATAAATGTCAAATACAGTGAGTGAATAATAAAAATCTCATTTTCCACATGTTTAAGCCGTCCTATACCCATAATTTTCCGCCACTTACTTATTGGTAAACACTTGTTGGAGAGCGACATGCCCGCCCCCCCCCCCCCCCCGCCACCTTTCTCCACAATCTTGGTGTGACACTGACCTGTAACATATCCCGAAGTCTACAATATGCATTTTGAGGCTGTTGATATGAAAGTGGGAGGTACAGATCTTCCAGTTAAATCAGGAATAGCTTAAGTGCATTACTTGAAAGTAACACAGGAAAAGCTTACTTATGTAGGTGGTAGTAGTGTCGGCAAAAAGTTCTTGTGTGTGAAGTTGCCATGTAGAACACCAGGTGTAAAACTTTTCTCCCGAGTCTTGAACTGTGTCGTAACAAAAGTGAGGCATTCATATGACTGTTTTCATTTCTCTACACTTATACAGATGTCTGAGTTCTGCTGTGTTAACATTGCAAAGTCCTGTAGGCATGTGGAGTATTAACCAAAACTGTCATATTGGAAGCAGAATCAAACACATTTGTTACGCTACTTGATATTTTCAGGAGAAAACGGCAATGTTGCTTCTTATTAATATAATACATTCAGAGTCACAGCAGTATTTGACCAACCATAACTGATGCTGAATGTGCATGTCGTCATATAATATGAAAGGCTTATTTCAATAGTGGTACAAGTCCATTACCTCCACTTTTCTGTCTATAATGCTTCTGAAATTAGTGATCCAAACAAACATAAATAAAGGTTCATCTCTAGCAAGAAGCCATATGCTTGAATATTTCTGGTATCTCAACTGCAGATTTTTCAGCGGTCATGTAACTTTACGACTCTATATCTCAAAATTAACAAAAATGGACTTGTACCACTATTGAAATAAGCCCTTCATATGCACACACAGCACATCGATCTCGTGAGGCACAAGGCTCTCATAACGAAGTACGTACGTCGGTCAACAGATGACACTAGGAAAAGTATGTTAACTGCGCTTTTTAGTTGCTACTTGCGACTCTTAGTTGCGATTTGTCACAGAAATCGCAGTTTGACTCGGTAGCGAATAGCGTAGTATGAACTTTGCTCAACAGATGGCAGTGCTAACTGCGCTTTTTAGTTGCTACTTGCGACTCTTAGTTGCGACTTGTCACGGAAATCGCAGTTAGACTCCATAGCGTACCGCAGAGATGGGCGTAGTACGAACTTTGACCCACAGATGGCACTGTTAACCGCGCTTTTTAGCTGCTACTTGCGACTCTTAGTTGCGACTTGTCACGGAAATCGCAGAAAGCAGTGCTAAATTCGACCAATAGATGGCTCACGTCTTTGAATGTGAAATACTACTTGCGACTGCTACCTGTGACTGAAATCGCAGTTAGATTTTGTAAAGTTGCTACTGTGATATCTGTGACTTCTCAGTCACTGCGATTTCTAACAGATACGCGATTTCCTGCCCACCACTATTGGATCACATCTTTGATCAAATCTTTGACAAAGAAATTTGATAGTGTAATACCGGCCTTATGTGTGTGTCTACTTCCTCTTACTTCTCCTAATGGCTACGTATACAATTGATTTTTTTTTCTTTTGTCCACATCTACAACTGAGTTTCTTTCGAATTATGTAAGTTTCATTGGCCTCCTTGTATAATTAATTTTAAAAATCGGTACTTCAATTTTCGATGTTCACGTGTTAACATCACGGTCGTTAAACAAAGCAGATGCATTATCGTTATGAATGTCCACATTGCTATTACTTTCTCTACGCAAATTTTGTGTCTGTATAGCTCTGCATCCCGTTGACATTTTCCTCTGCATACCCTAGTACAAATACAGTTTCTGCCCAATAAGGGAAGTCGAAAGTCTTAGTTATTCATAATGAAGAAATAAAAAATTAGGAACTTACTTCAAATTTTCTGGTAGTGGCAGCAAATGACCACAGAACTGCTCGTACAGAAAAGTAAGCTAAATAACGACGCCTGTATACAACGTTATTTACAGACTTCGTTACTGCGATCTGTTAACATCTGCTGACATCATCGACCTAGCACTTGTCGCATGTTGTACTGGAAATAAACCATGGAAACATGAAAGCTCCTAGAATGAGATTTCATGAAATGTTACTTTCGTGTGTCATATCTGCCATAGCACTTGATCGGTACGCAGCATAGAGGTTGGTAGGTCTTCCATTTTCGCTGTTCAGGTATTTGAGATTTTAATGCGTGATAGAGATTGAAACATCAGTGTTATGAATGTGAAAGCTTCTACTTCTTTTTTACCACTCTTAATGGCTACATACAAACATTATTTTGCATTGTGCACATCTGTGACAACGTATCTTTCGAATTATATAAGGATCATTCACCTCCTTATATAATAAATTATTAAAAATCGATACTTCAGTTTTCGTGTTCACGTATTACGAAGTACAATTTTTCATCCTCTGACTATTAGCTCTAGAGGATAAAACGAATGAATTTTCTGTACGAAGTTTAACGTAGTTTAATTTAGCACTGTGAAACACTTTCGAGAGAAGCTGTGATTTCGAGTTATTCACGAAAAACATTAAAAAGTGATCTCTAAACACTATCTCCACTCCCACCAGTCGGGATTTATTGTATTTTGCTCATGGCATTTTCCCTCCTGCCACAGTACAAAAATTTGCAACTACACGAACTTTTTCCCCTATTTCACCTTTTTCGGTCTTTGTTGAGTGGGCGATTTGGCAAAATATATTTGACAGTAATGATAATAACAGGAATAAAGATGAATGAAGGGGCCCACAATGGGAATATAGTGACAATGATAGAGAAAGAAATGGGAACAGACAACCTGGAGGATGAGATGGGAAGAAATGGGAACAAAATGTAAGGGTCTCCCCGCCGGCGATCCACAGTGTGTAAGAGAGGAATAAGTTGAGCAGATTGACCAACAGTTGTGACAGACATACAAGTCAGACTAGTGTCTGTTTCAGTGAAGGAAAAAATACAGTGTCCATAAGGTCCCACCAGCACTTCAAAAAATCACTACTTTGAAACTCAATGGAAAATCCTCTGTGGAACAACAACAGTATTGTGGAAAGGAGAGATTGTTACTCACCACACAGAGGAGGCGTTGAGCTGTGGAGAGGCAAAATGAAAACAGTACTAAATATTTAACCTGTCAGCCAAATGACTTCTTTGGAACTAGAAAGCATACACACATTCACTCAAGTGCAACTCACACACACGTGGCCACTGTCCCTAATCTCTATTTCTGAAGTAGACCATTTGGCTGAAAGATTAAATATTTTGTAGTCTTTACATTGTGCCTCTCCACAACTCAACACCTCTTCTGTGTGTTGAGTAGCAATCTATCACTTTCATAAAATTATGGTTCAAATGGCTCTGAGCACTATGGGACTTAACATCTGAGGTCATCAGTCCCCTAGAACTTAGAACTACTTAAACCTAACTAATCTATGGACATCACACACATCCATGCCCGAGGCAGGATTCGAACCTGCGACCGTAGCGGTCGCGCGGTTCCAGACTAAAGTGCCTAGAACCGCTCGGCCACATAAAATTATGAAAAGAATAGTTGTTACTCACCAGATATTGGAGATGCTGAGTCACAAATAGGCATAACAGAAAGAGTGTCAGAAAGTGAGCTTTCGGTCAACAGGGCCTTCGTCAGAAATGAACAGCGTACTCAGCGACTCAGCATCTCTACTACATGGTGAGTAGCAGCTTTCTTTCTCTGATATTGTTACATTCAATCCTGGATTTTCCATTGTTTGATATTTTCCAATGGTTTACACAGCAACCTTACCCCTTCAAAATACTCTCCATTACAACTAATGCATTTGTCCCACAGGTGCTTCCACAATTCCAAACCTTTTTTAGTCATCTTTAGAAATGGCTGACAGCTCATCCCTCATTTTTTTCTTCACCTCTTCAGTGTTGTCAAATCCGTGTCCTTCCACCCACCTTTTTGTGAGTGGAAATAAGAAAAAGTCGCACGGAGCCAGGTCAAGTGAGTAAGGTGTGTGGGATAGCAGACACGTGCCATCTTTAACCAAAATGGCTGTGTGTGCAGGTGTGTTGTCACGGTGGAGGGACCAGTCTATTGTCTGTCACAAATCAGGTCTCTTTTGACGAACAGTGTTGCGCAGTCTTCTTAAAACAGTTCTGACAATTAATCAGTTTTCTATTGACCATCTCGGTATAAGCTATCAAATTTTTTCAATATTTTCGTTGATTCGGACAGTTAATGACCATGCAGAATGAGATTTGTCATCAATAGACATGTCATCATTTTTAAATTGAACAAACCACTCCTACAGTTGCCTGCCCAGCTAGCCACACAGTCTAACGTGGTGCTTCCTGAGCAGGAAGGCGTGCCGGTCCCCGGCACGAATCCGCCTGGCTGATTAGTGTCGAGGTCCGGTGTGCCTGCCAGCCTGTCTCCATGTTCCTGTACACCATAATTACTCTACCATGCAAACATTGTGGTTACACTTGTGTGGAATGAGATGTTCCGGGGGGAGGGGGGGGGGACTGTGCAATAACCCTGGGTTCAGTTTGCAGTGTGGGGTAGCGGTGGGGTGAGTGGACTACTGTGGCCTGTTGTGGTGTTGTGAACCATTGAGGGCTACAGTAGCATGAAGTCTCTCCATCGTTTGCCCTGTTCCCCCGTTCAATAAGCAATACAATACAATACACACTCCTACAGTTGAGTCTTTCCCATAGGGTCATCCTGGTAGGTTGTTTCCAACATTAAAAGAGTTTCAGCATCTTTACCCAGTAGAAAACAAAATTTCACAGCTGCATGAAATAAGAACAAAACAGCATTAGCATAAACAATCACTGCAGATGAACAGGTGGCGTACTATACAAGCTCCGTCCAAGGCAATGTTATTCCTTTTTCTTTGTGCCCCCTCGTAAATGCACGTAATGATATGAACAGATTTTGCAGTATTGTGTATTGTGTACAGTAGAGGAACAGTTCTGAGATTTATCATGACAATGCACCCTGTCACAAAGCAACATATGTGAGCCAATGTTTTGTGATCAATAACATTCTTGAAATGGATTGGCCTGTCCACTATCCAGACCTAAACCCAGTGGAACATGTTCGGCATGAGGCAGATCGTCAACTTCACTTGAGACCCCAGCGTCTGACATTACTACCTTCTCTGGTTTCAACTCTTGAGGGAGAATTGCCGTGTTTCTTGACTTCCACAAGGCATTTGATACAGTTCCCCGCAGCCGTTTAATGAACAAAGTAAGAGCGTATGGACTATCAGACCAATTGTGTGCTTGGACTGAAGAGTTCCTAGATAACAGAACGCAGCATGTCATTCTCAATGGAGAGAAGTCTTCCGAAGTAAGAGTGATTGCACATGTGCCACAGGGGAGTGTCGTAGGACCGTTGCTATTCACAATATATATAAATGACCTTGTGGATAACATCAGAAGTACACTGAGGCTTTTTGCAGATGATGCTGTGGTATATCGAGAGGTTGGAACGATGGAAAATTATACTGAAATGCAGGAGGATCTGCAGCGAATTGACGCATGGTGCAAGGAATGGGAACTGAATCTCAATGTAGACAAGTGTAATGTGCTGCGAATACATAGAAAGAAAGATCCCTTATCATTTAGCTACAATATAGCAGGTCAACAACTAGAAGCAGTGAATTCCATAAATTATCTGGGAGTAGGCATTAGGAGTGATTTAAAATGGAATGACCATATAAAATTAATCGTTGGTAAAGCAGATGCCAGACTGAGATTCATTGGAAAGGAAATGCAATCCAAAAAAATGGTTGAAATGGCTCTGAGCACTATGGGACTCAACTGCTGTGGTTATCAGTCCCCTAGAACTTAGAACTACTTAAACCTAACTAACCTAAGGACATCACACACATCCATGCCCGAGGCAGGATTCGAACCTGCGACCGTAGCAGTCCCACGGTTCCGGACTGCACGCCTAGAACCGCGAGACCACCGCGGCCGGCTGCAATCCAAAAACAAAGGAAGTAGGTTACAGTACACTTGTTCGCCCACTGCTTGATTACTGCTCACAGATGTGTGATCCGTACCAGATAGGGTTGATAGAAGAGGTAGAGAAGATCCAATGGAGAGCAGCACACTTCATTACAGGATCATTTAGTGATCATGAAAGTGTTATGAGATGACAGATAAACTCCAGTGGAAGACTCTCCAAGAGAGATGCTCAGTAGCTCTGTACGGGCTTTTGTTGAAGTTTTGAGAACATACCTTCACTGAGGTGCTCCCTCCTACGTATATCTCGCGAAGACACCATGAGGATAGAATCATAGAGATTAGAGACCACACAGAGGCATACCGACAATCTTTCTTTCCGCGAACAATACGAGACTGGAATAGAAGGGAGAACCGATAGAGGTACCCGAGGTATCCTCTGCCACACACCGTCAGGTGGCTTGCGGAGTATGGATGTAGATGTTGAATGGGGTGAGATTCATCCACCTCCCTGACGCTGTAAGTGCCTCATATTACTGTCCATTAATAGGTATCTCAGTTGTTGCAGCGGTGGTCTAGGGTTAGTGTCTTTGATTAGCAATCAAAACATCCTCGTTCCCAGGTTCAAAACATGCCACTGCTTAAATTTTGATTAATAATCAGCATTGGCGGCCGAAGACTTCTGGAATAAGAAGTCACACTCACTCTGCTAATGGCCTTGTCAAAGAGGATGGAGGAGCAGAAGGAGATTCAGAACACTCTCTTGTCCTAGGGGCGGGAAACCATCCCTAAAGGTGGAAGAATCAGCAATGATCAACTGCATGAGGGTGCAGAAGGCAATGGGAACCACTGCATTGAAGACACGTAATGTGTATCCACAGGACATGTGACCTGTAATTGAAAAAGTGTCATAATGATATTCCCATTGGCAAAAGATTCCGGAATAGTTCTCCATTCGGATCTCCAGGGAGGAGGGGGTGGGGGGGCACCAAGTGGGAGGTGACTATGAGAAAAAGATTGAATAATAAATGAAAGGATAATGTTCTACGAGTTGGGGCATGGAATGTCAGAAGCTTGAATGTGATAGGGAAACTAGAAAATCTGGAAAAGGAAATGCAAAGGCTCAATCTAGATATAGTAAGGATCAGTGAAGTGAAATGGAAACAAGACAAGGATTTCTGGTCAGAGGACTATAGGGTAATATCAACAGCAGCAGAAAATGGTATAACAGGTGTAGGATTCGTTATGAGTAGGAAGGTAGAGCTGAGAGTATGTTACTGTGAACAGTTCAGTGATAGGGTTGTTATCAGAATCGACAGCAAACCAACACCAACTACAATAGTTCAGGATACAGGCTGATGTTGCAAGCTCATGATGAAGAGAGAGAGAGAAAGTATATGAGGATATTGAAAGGGTAATACAGTATGTGAAGGGAAATGAAAATCTAATAGTCATGGGGGACTGGAATGCAGTTGTAGGGGAAGGAGTAGAAGAAAAGGTTACAGGAGAAGATTGGCTTGGGATAAGGATTGAGAGAGGAGAAAGATTACTTGAGTTCTGTCATAAATTCCACCCAGTAATAGCGAATTCTTTGTTCAAGAATCACAAGAGGAGGAGGTATACTTGGAAAAGGGTGATACGAGAAGATTTCGGTTAGATTACATCATAGTCAGGCAGAGATTCCGAAATCAGATACTGGATTGTAAGGCGAACCCTGGAGCAGATATAGACTCAGATCACAATGTAGTAGTGATGAAGAGTAGGCTGAAGTTTAAGATATTAGTTAGGAAAAGTCAATACACAAAGAAGTGGGATACAGAAGTTCTAAGGAATGATGAGATACAGTTGAAGTCCTCTAAGGCTATAGATACAGCAGTAAGTAATAGCTCAGTAGCCAGTACAGTTGAAGAGGAATAGACATCTCTAAAAAGGGCCATCACAGAAGTTGGGAAGGAAAACATAGGTACAAAGAAGGTAGCTGCGAAGAAACCATGGGTAACAGAAGAAATACTTCAGTTGATTGATGAAAGGAGGAAGTACAAACATGTTCCGGGATAATCAGGAATACAGAAATACAAGTCGCTGTGGAATGAAATAAATACGAAGTGTAGGGAAGCTAGGACGAAATTGCTGCATGAAAAATGTGAAGAAATCGAAAAAGAAATGATTGTTGGAATGACAGACTCAGAATATAGGAAAGTCAAAACAACCTTCAGTGACATTAAAAGCAAGGGTGGTAACATTAAGAGTGCAATGGGAATTCCACTCTTAAAAACAGAGGAGAGAGCGGATAGGTGGAAAGAATACCTTGAAATCCTCTATGAGGGGGAAGATTTGTCTGATGTGATACAAGAAGAAACAGGGGTGAATTTAAATGAGATACGGGATCCAGTATTAGAATCAGAATTTAAAAGAGCTTTGGAGGACTTAAGATCAAATAAGGCAGTCAGGATAGATAACATTCCATCAGAATTTCTAAAATCATTTGGAGAAGTGGCAACAAAACGACTATTCACACTGGTGTGTAGAATGTATGAGTCTGACGACATACCATCTGACTTTCAGATAAGTGTCATCCACACAATTCTGAAGACTGCAAGGGCTGAGAAGTGCAAGAATTATCGTACAATCAGACTAACAGCTCATGGATCCAAGTTGCTGACAAGAATAATATACAGAAGAATGGAAAAGAAAACTGAGGATGTGCTAGATGACGATCAGTTTCACTTTAGAAAAGGTAAAGGCACAAGAGAGAAAAATCAAGACACGTTCATAGGATTTGTCAACAGGGTTAATGTGTTTGACAGTGTAAAATGGTGCAATATGTTCCAAATTCTGAGAAAAATATGGTAACCTATGGGGAGAGGTAGATAATATACAATATGTACAAGAGCCAAGAAGAAATAATAAGAGGGGTCAAACAGGAACGAAGTGCTCAATTTGAAAAGGGTGTAAGATAGGGATTTAGTCTTTCACACTGACTGTTCAATCTGCACATCGAAGAAGGAAAGATGGAAATAAAAGAAAGATTCAGGAGCACAATTAAAATTAAAGGTGAAAGGATATGAATGATACGATTTGTTGTTGACATTGCTATTCTGAGTGAAAGTGAAGGAGAATTACATGATATATGGTATGGAATGAACAATCTAATGAGTACAGAATGTGATTGAGAATAAGTCAAAGAAAGATGAAAACAATGAGAAGTAGCAAAATGAGAACAGCGAGGAAATCAACATCCAGATTGATGGTCATGAAGTAGATGAAGTTAAGGAATTCTGCTACCTAGGCAGTAAAATAACCAATGATGGACGGAGCAACGAGGACATCAAAAACACACTAGCAATGGCCAAGAGAAGTCTACTAGTATCAAACATACACCTTAATTTGAGGAAGAAATTTCTGAGAATGTATGTCTGGACTACAGCATTGTATGGTAGCGAAACATGAACAATGGAAAAACTGGAACAGAATTGAAGCATTTGAGGTGTGGTGCTACAGACGACTTTTAAAAATTAGATGGACTGAGAAGGTAAGGAATGAGGAGGTTCTAAGTAGAATCAGACAGGAAAGGAATATGTGGAAACCACTGATATGGAGAAGAGAGAGGATGATAGGAAATCTATTTAGATATGAGGGGACAACTTCCATGGTACTAGAGGGAGCTGTAGAGAGCAAAAACTGTAGAGGTAGACAGATAATCCCACAAATAATTGACGACGTAGGTTGAAAGAGCTACTCTGCGATGGTTGGCACGGAAGAGGAATTCGCTGTGGGCCGCATCAAACCAGTGAGAAGTTAATGACTCCACCCCCCCCTAAAAAAAAGGGGGGGGGGTGGTTGGTGTCTAGATACTACTTTTGAACAGCTAGTGTATCTGCATGGCAATATGCTGTTTACTACATTACACTTCCAATTTTTAAGTGGTATTCCAGTTATACCCATCCCCCCCCCCCCCCCCCCCCCCCCCACCTAGCTGAATTTTTGCACCTTTCAATGTTTCAAATGTGAAGTGGATCGTTTCATTTGTCAAAGGAGCATAAAGAACAGCTTATCGTAACAGCTAATGATACCAACCACAAGAATTCTCAATGCAGGTACCTACACATAATTATGTTAATTAGTGTTAGTGACGCTGCTGTCTTTTTCAGCTGGGAGACAAGGTAAACCTCCATATTTTAATTTTTTTATAATGATTGTGTTCACTATATTTGTGCAAATTTTTTCGCAAGCACTTGACACAAATGGTGGAAACATGGCACTGTCTTTCATTCGATGCAAAGCTTCGCACTGTCGAATAACGCGATTTTTTAGCAGACTGGCAGTGAGTGTCGGATTATTGGCAACCACGCTGTCTGTCTGTCCATTGCGAACTGACTCTTATGAGTCTGCCACTGTTTTTAGGCCAAGTCTCGTTCCAAATCCAAGTGAACTAGCTGTAATTACTACACTGCACTGTATTTATCTGATGTCAAGGTTGTTTAGGAACCATTAGTCAGTCTGCATGGAGTTAATTGGAGGAAGGTGTAAACACTTCCAGTAGTTGCTACGGTGAAACAGAACTGACAAGAGGCAGCAGTGAGTAAGTTTAGTCTCCAAGAGCAGAGCCATTTCAGATATTAGTTGTGTTACTCCTACTTGCCTCACTCATTCAAATAACGACAAAATGAAATGAGTAATTATCTCAATGTAAAAATATTACAACTTACAAAATAAGAGCTATACATGACTGGGAAAGTTGAATATGATTTTTCCTCAAAAACTGCAGCATTTCACTTACTAGATTTATTTATTTATTGGTACCGTTAATCTGTGACTGTACAGTATAAAAAGATATTGGACCATTCCATAATTACTACACATATATCCTGAAATTTTTACACAATTTTAGCAGAAAGTAATACTACTCAATATATAATTGCTCTATAAACTTTACAAATACAATCAAAATTGCTGCTACAGTTTTGTTTTTATAGATTCTCTCTTACTGTTTGGAAGCAGCCCTTGACAAAGTGATCCTTCTCTGGTAATTTGGAATTGTTTCAGTCTCTTATTATTTTTGTGTATTTTGGTAAAGCATTACACAGTTTGATGCCAGAATTGAGTGTGCCTCTCTGCAGTTCTGTATTCGTCTTGTACAGTAGCCTGAACATACTCATTATGGGTGATACTGTTTAATTTTCCTTTTATAATAATTACATTTTCCAGTATATAAATGGCAGCATTTGATTTTTCCTAAATAGCTGCCTGCATAACGACCTTTGGTCTACCACTTTCATTCGTCTAATAATATTTTTCTGTAATCTAAATGATTTCAGACTTTCTCTACAGTGTCCCCAGAATACTACACCATGTTTCAACAATGATCTGTTTATGTAATTAACACGTGTATCCCATTTTATGTTCTTTTATTCATTTTATTTACATGTCCAGTTCTTTAGGACCAAATTGAGGAGCACATCTCCAAGATCATGGAACATCTCAGTACATGAAATTACAACATAAAAGCAACAACAGATAAAATCAAATGTTAATGAACCCAAACAAAGTCAAGCCATAAGTTTAAGTAAACGCAATCAACAATATAACATCAGAATCAACTTCATTTTTTAAGGAACTCCTCAACAAAATAGAAGAAGTGTCCCATGAGAAAACTCTTCGGTTTTGATTTGAAAGTGCTTGGATTACTGCTAAGATTTTTGAATTATTGTGGTAGCTTATTGAAAATGGATGCAGCAGTATACTGCACACCTTTCTGCACAAAGAGTTAAGGAACTCTGATACAAATGCAGATTGGATTTCTGCTGAGTATTAACTGAGTGAAAGCTACTAATTCTTGGGAATAAGCTGATATCATTAACAAGAAATGACAGTAAAGAATGGCAACGTCAAAATACCCAGACTAGTGTTCAGAGATTAACAAGAGGTTCACAAACGTACACCATTTATTGCCCAAACTGCTCGCTTCTGAGCCAAAAAATATCCTTTTAGAATGGGAAGAGTTACCCCAGAATATAATACCATACGACAAAGTCAAACAATGGAAAATCCAGGATGGAATGTAACAACACTAGAGAGGGAAAGTTTCTACTCACCATATAGTGGGGATGCTGAGTCGCAATAGGCACAACAAAAATATTTACACAATTATAGCTTTCGGCCATTAAGGCCTTTGTCAGCAGAAGACACAAACACGCGCGAATGCAACTTGCACACATGTCTGCAGTCTCAGAGAGTAGTTTCAGCTCTTAGCATTTATTTAAGAAATGTCTTATATAAAAAAGTTTCACAAGTTTTTTGAAAATACAGACTAGAGATGAAGAATACACACACACACACACACACACACACACACACACACACACACACACACACACACACACACACAAAACATTCTACTGGCAATTATGATTCAGAATTCTACATTTATAACATTGAAATAAAAGCAGCTTTTTGTTTACCCCTAAGAATGTCTCAAATGGGTGTGTTCGTTTGGGTCTTATCTTCTGTGATGAGGTTTTGGTAAGCTCCGACTCTTCCTTAGATGATGCATCTCCAGGATGTGACAGCCTGGTTGCACTGCTCATTGGAGGGGGGGGGGGGGGGAGGATTTTGGTTTC
This sequence comes from Schistocerca nitens, assembly GCF_023898315.1. Lineage (NCBI taxonomy): Eukaryota > Metazoa > Arthropoda > Insecta > Orthoptera > Acrididae > Schistocerca > Schistocerca nitens. The sequence goes on along the minus strand of NC_064624.1, from coordinate 157,710,667 downwards.
CAGTTACCTCCTGGAATAGTAATTACTGACAATGTTTCCATAGTTCCTTGAGTTAAAGATAGTTGGGAGGGTAGGCACAGAACATTCTGCAGATTTTTGGAAAATTCTCTGTAGCCTTTGAAATAAACACAGGTGTCTGGCAAGGAGACAGATTATCTCAAATTCTTTTCAATACTGGCCTCGAAAAAATTATTAAAACCTGGGAAGAAGCTGTGAAGTTGGAAGGAATAAGTGGAACATAACTTGGGAAAACAGGAAACAACTTATTAATCTGGTGTTCAGGTTCTGCCAATGACCTTGTCCTTTTAGTTAGAAACCAGAAGGATGTGCAAAGAGAGCTGGAGATATTGCATGAAATGGCTAGAAAAATTGGTCTGGCTCTAAGCACTATGGGACTTAACATCTGAAGTCATCAGTCCCCTAGACTTACAACTACTTAAACCTAACTAACCTAAGGACATCGCACACATCCATGCCCGAGGCAGGATTCGAACCTGCAACCGTAGCAGCAGCAGCAGCGCGGTTCCGGACTGAAGCGCCTAGAACCGCTCGGCCACAGCGGCCGGCGAAAAATTGATCTCAAAGTCTCATATGAAAAGATGGAATATAAGGAACAATGACACAGAAGTGAGAAATTTACGGATCCAACCCAATGGACTAGATAAGAGGCAGTCAAAGTACAGGCAGAGAACTAGAATCGCTTAGAGACTAATGCCGAACAGACACAAAAATCAAGCTATATCCTTAGAGCACAAAATCAGGCACTATAAGTCAGCTATAAAACCAGGACTCTACAGCTCGGAGTGTCTTATCTGAAATAAAAAAGCGTCAGTTAGAGGAACTTGAAACGAAGGAAAGGAAGATTCCCAGGAATATTCTGGGGCTCCAGAAGGCTACTGACAGCCACTGGAAGAATAAAGAAAGAGCTCTATAAGCACACTGAAAAGATGACGGCCACAATGCAAAAGGGACGGTTGAAATTTATGGGCGCCTGAGGACAAGTTGACAAGAAACAACTGAGCAGAATTACCTTCAGTTATGTAACATAATTTAAGTTCATATCGAAGTGCTAAGTGGGTAGAAAAGGACAAAAGAGATGCACAAGAAAAAGCAAAATCAACAGCATAAAATCATTTGAAGAGAAACAATTAAAAAGGAGGTCCATACATTACATATCTGAGGAGAAAAAGAAGTGTAAGTTTAAATAGGTCCTTGGAGAGAGAGAGAGAGAGAGAGAGAGAGAGAGAGAGAGAGAGAGAGAGAGAGAGAGAGAGAGAGAGAGAGAGAGAGAAAGACCAATAAATCTAAAGTTATGCATGGTCGTTAGTTGGCCAAATTCGGAAGGCAAAAAAATGTGTACATTCCTATTTCTGTATATATAATGTTACAACAAAAGGAGCCATTTTCCACTCTTATAAGGGAGCCACTGAAAAATGACTTAACTCATTGTGTACACTCCTAAATGGCTACATTAATATCTTAATGTTGTTAAAAAATTTTGCTTTGTGGCAGATGCTCTGATCAGAGGAAAAAAAAAACCAACTTTTTTTCAGTCTATTGCTAAGTCTTACCAAGTCGGCAAAGATTGAGCAATAACACATGCCTGTGCATAGGGAAGTACTTGAATCACACAAGTGAAGTAGCGCAAATGAAAACAGAAAGGGCTGAACATGTCACATTTCTTAAGAGTAACATAACTTTATTTTAGTCATTTGAAGTATACTTTACACTGAATGAACTTCAGTCATTAATTTCAATAAATGGTAGCCTACAATGAAAAAGTATCAGTTCCTCCTATTTGCATTTCATTTACATAGCAGATAATTTTTGTGTCACTGAAGCATCAGTTTATTGGGAGCATTTCCATGTTAAGAGCCTTCAATGGTGAAGGTAAAAACAAACCTGCTTCCTGAGCAATAGAGAGAGGTACAAAGCAGAAGTGCCAAATAATGATAAAGTACATGTTACAAAAAATATAATGTAATATGTTCCTGAACAACACACAGCATTTCATTTCAGGAACATGTTGTGTTGTTGGTTGACACTTGAAGAGTTGTATGATGATTAATAGTGTTATTCCTGACATGCCTATACTTCAAAAAAGTTTCTCAAGCAATTTTAAGTGTTATATTTGTCTGAAATTCTGAAATGAAATTAAATGATGGCAAAAAGAGGATGCCCTACAGTGCTCAATAATTGTAGGGCATCGTTTACATCTATTTGTGAGTGTTTATAAATAAAAATAGAAAAGCCATACTCAAAGTAATGAGAAACCCCTCATTAAAATTCCAGTTTCAACAATGTAACAAAAATGACAGCAGGGTCATAACTTACATGCTTTACACCACATGTTGCCATACCCACATGTTGCCATACTGTGCTCATCAGTACCTATCATGTGATCACAGGCAGTACTTTCAAGAAGGCAGACAGTAATGTCTCATTTCGATAGTACGCTGTCATTGAATTCCACGTTAAAGAGAGGAAAATGTGCCACTGAAATTTACCTCACAGTACAGATATGTCTGTGGCCCCCAGCAGTGATAGGAGATGGGTGAAACATTTCAAAGTTTGAAACACGAGTATCCGAGACGAGCCTCGTAACAGTCACCTTCCAACTGCCTCGACGGAATGCAACAAGGAAGGATTCTGGCTGATTCTCTTGAACCTGGACAAACCGTAAATGCTGCCTGCTATATGTGGACACTTTGGAAGCTCCACCACGCACTGAGTGACAAATGGCCTTCGAAGAAGATCGACCTATGACAGGATAATGCACGTCCCCTGACTGCTCGTGTGTCTGTGTTGAAGGTTGGGACATTCAAATTGAAAACTCTCCCACGTTGATCCTACAATCCTGACTCGGCAACCTCAAACTACCAACTTTTCAGTTCTGTTAAGGAAGATATGTGAGGGAAACTACTAGACAGTGGAGGATGTTAGGCAAGCAGCAAGTCAGTGTCTTTGAGAAGCTGAAACTGTTGTAAAGGTATTTTTAAACTTGCAGAAATATGAGAAAAATGTTTGCAAAGACTTGGAGACTATGTTGGAAATTGACAGAAAGTATGTAGGTTAAGATGATGTATTTGGTTTGCTTAAAACGTAAAGTTTAAAAATTGTTGCACATTACGTTCAGTATGGCCCTCGTAGTTTCCATGGAAGTTATCCATCTTTATTTTTGTGCTTGTTAGTCCTGTTATTTGATAGATTTTTTTTAAACATAATTATATAAAGATATAACTTGTCACATCCAGAAAGATATGTCCGTAATACTTCAGATAATATAAATAACTGTGGTGTAAAGCATCATTACTTCAAAAAATTGCCTCCAGAATTCATGTGCATCTTATACCTGAAAAATAAAACTATCCAGTGTTTGAATTAAAAGTGCCGCCAGTCAAAAAATGGTAATATACGATGCTGTGGAAACATACCTCTATCTGACAACACTTGATTCAACTGGCAGCAGCAGTGCACTGATGCGATCGACATGAGTGGCAGGGATTTGTAAGCTTGCTAACACTGTCTCCCTTCTGCCCTGCCATTAAAAACCCAGAACACTGTCTAGCCTATGACACGTCATTGCAGTGAACTTGAATTGAAAGTGATTTAACTGGCAACAGCAAAATATTTTTGGTAGTAGCTTGTTTTGTAGTGGGGAAAAAAAGAAAGGTATTCATATGTGGGTTATGAACTGAAAATACACTACTGGCCATTAAAATTACTACACCACAAAGATGACATGTTACAGACGCAAAATTTACCCAACAGGAAGAAGATACTGTGATATGCAAATGATTAGCTTTTCAGAGTATTAACGCAATGTTGGCACCGGTGGTGACACCTACAACGTGCTGACATGAGGAAAGTTTCCAACCGATTTTTCATACAAAAAACAGCAGTTGACCGGCGTTGCCTGGTGAAACATTGTTGTGATGCCTCGTGTAAGGAAGAGAAATGCGTGCCATCACGTTTACAACTTTGATGAAGGACAGAGTGTAGCCTATCGCGATTGCGGTTCATCGTGTCGCGACAGTGCTGCTCGCGTTGGTCGAGATCCAATGACCGTTAGCAGAATGTGGAATCAGTGGGTTGAGGGGGGCAATACGGAATGCTGTGCTGGATCCCAGCGGCCTCATATCACTAGCAGTCGAGATGACAGGCATCTTATCCGCATGGCTGTAACGGATCGTACAGCCATGTCTCAATCCCCGAGTCAACAGATGGGGACGTTTGCAAGACAACAACCATCTGCACGAATAGTTCGACGACGTTTGCAGCAGCACGGAATATCAGTTCGGAGACCGTGGCTGCAGTTACCCTTGACGCTGCATCACAGACAGGAGTGCCTGCGATGGTGTACTCGATGACGAACCTGGGTGCACGAATGGCAAAACCTTATTTTTTCTGTTTGCAGCAACACAATGGTCACATCCGTGTTTGGCGACATCGCGGTGAACGCACATTGGAAGCTTGTATTCGTCATCGCCATACTGGCGTGTCACCCGGCGTGATGTTATGGGGTGCCATCGGTTAGACGTCTGTCACCTCTTGTTCGCAGTGACAGCACTTTGAACGGTAGACGTTACATTTCAGATGTGTTACGACCCGTGGCTCTACCCTTCATTCGATCCGTGCAAAACCACACATTTCAGCAGGATAATGCACGACCGCATGTTGCAGGTCCTCTACGGGCCTTTCTCGATACAGAAAATGTTCGACTGCTGCCCTGGCCAACACATTCTCCAGCTCTCTCACCAATTGAAAAGTCTGGTCAATGGTGGCCGAGCAACTGGCTCATCACAATATGCCAGTCACTACTCTTGATGAACTGTGGTATCGTGTTGAAGCTGCATGGGCAGCTGTACCTGTACACGCCATCCGAGCTCTGTTTGACTCAATGCCCAGGCGTATCAAGGCCGTTATTACAGCCAGAGGTGGTTGTTCTGGGTACTGATTTCTCAGGATCTGTGCACCCAAATTGCATAAAAGTGTAATCACATGTCAGTTCTAGTACTATATATTTGTCCAATGAATACCCGTTTATCATCTGCATTTGTTCTTGGTGTAGCAATTTTAATGACTAGTGTGTAAGTACATATACAGAACAACATGGAAACAGAGCAGCTGAATGGTGTTTCAGTCCTCCTGCAACAGAAAATACCATTTGCGATTGGCGGGCTAGTAAAGAAGAACTGAAAAATAATTAGGAAGACTAAATGTGCAAATAGATAACTGAATACAAAATTGGCCAAAATAGAAGATGCTGATTTTCAGGGATTTTAAAGGTCAGTTTGGGTGTCTTTGCAGTCTAACAATAAAAACGGTGAAATTTTTTTTTTTAAGAATTGCTACAAAATTAATGTGCAGCTTATAGTCTGTGGCGCCTTGCAGTTCATAAAACATGGTCGTTAAAGAGTTAGGAGTCTGGAACAGTTTGCATGTTTTTGTCATCCTTCTTGGAGGTGAACGGAAATGGAAGGACACCATGTCTTCAAGCTGGGGTGACTGTAGTATTACCCCAAGTTGCAGTACCTACGGGGCATTGCACTCGTTCCGTGATGTGACATCCTGTGTCAGAGAAGTGGAGCACAATGACGATTAAAGGGCGCATTGTGCCAGTGCTGACGACATAACAGCGAACAAAAACAAGTTAGGTACATCTGTCAAAGACTGATGACATATGAAACTTCCTGGCAGATTAAAACTGAGTGCTAGACCGAGACTCGAACTAGGGACCTTTGCCTTTCGCGGGCAAGTGCTCTACCAACTGAGCTACCCAAGCACGACTCACGCCTATATCAGCGCACACTCCGCTGTAGAGTGAAAATTTCATTCTACTGATGACATATTTCGAATTGTCAACTTGACTGTCACACTGAAATCGAGAGTCGAGCAATATTGTGATGTTCCTTCTAAGGAAATGTTTCACGTAAAGAGTTATCGTAATGGGGTTCACTATATGACACATCAATCTGAGCAGTGTGTTATTCATTTACACAAATGGATGTTGAGCTAAATTCTTGACTCCCAGGAAATTACTGAAGAATCTGAAGTATTAGTACGACTCTTTTTAGAAACTACAGTCACAGGAAATAAACTGTGTGAGCTACATAATCTCAGATAATACAAATTCATGGACAAATTAGTTGGCAACATAGGGGAACACTGAAGGACTTTTAACAGAGCAACATGGGATTATCGTACTTCTTCTAACACCAATCTGCCACCAAAATTATTTTCTCCCTTCTCTGATATTTCTTCACTAGTAGTGTACAACCACAGTAATATAAAACAACTATATTTTTGTTCTGCAGTATTTCACTGAAACTCGTTACCCACAGTATAATTTACAGATTGCTGTTCAAACAAGCCATGTCAGTCTTTAAATGTATGCCTTTTTCAAGCAAATATCTCACTATTTATTTAACCCCTTGAGTTCTAACAACATTTTAAAAAAATAATTTTGAAATTTTCCACAGATTTAATCATTATCATCATACAAAGAAACAAATACAAGAATAAATTGGCAAAAAGTGGACAATAGTTTTAAGGAGATGGTTTCACTTTGCAATATAATTTTAAAATTTTTCACAGAAGTGACCTTTATGATCATAGTAACCAACCGACATGTGACAAAATTGGCAGAAAGTAAACTATCAAATGTTTTCAATAATCAATTGGTGTCACTGGAACCACTGGGACTTACAGATATCATCCAACCATCATTTCATGTGATATACACTCCTGGAAATGGAAAAAAGAACACATTGACACCGGTGTGTCAGACCCACCATACTTGCTCCGGACACTGCGAGAGGGCTGTACAAGCAATGATCACACGCACCGCACAGCGGACACACCAGGACCCGTGGTGTTGGCCGTCGAATGGCGCTAGCTGCGCAGCATTTGTGCACCGCCGCCGTCAGTGTCAGCCAGTTTGCCGTGGCATACGGAGCTCCATCGCAGTCTTTAACACTGGTAGCATGCCGCGACAGCGTGGACGTGAACCGTATGTGCAGTTGACGGACTTTGAGCGAGGGCGTATAGTGGGCATGCGGGAGGCCGGGTGGACGTACCGCCGAATTGCTCAACACGTGGGGCGTGAGGTCTCCACAGTACATCGATGTAGTCGCCAGTGGTCGGCGGAAGGTGCACGTGCCCGTCGACCTGGGACCGGACCGCAGCGACGCACGGATGCACGCCAAGACCGTAGGATCCTACGCAGTGCCGTAGGGGACCGCACCGCCACTTCCCAGCAAATTAGGGACACTGTTGCTCCTGGGGTATCGGCGAGGACCATTCGCAACCGTCTCCATGAAGCTGGGCTACGGTCCCGCACACCGTTAGGCCGTCTTCCGCTCACGTCCCAACATCGTGCAGCCCGCCTCCAGTGGTGTCGCGACAGGCGTGAATGGAGGGACGAATGGAGACGTGTCGTCTTCAGCGATGAGAGTCGCTTCTGCCTTGGTGCCAATGATGGTCGTATGCGTGTTTGGCGCCGTGCAGGTGAGTGCCACAATCAGGACTGCATACGACCGAGGCACACAGGGCCAACACCGGGCATCATGGTGTGGGGAGCGATCTCCTACACTGGCCGTACACCACTGGTGATTGTCGAGGGGACACTGAATAGTGCACGGTACATCCAGACCGTCATCGAACCCATCGTTCTACCATTCCTAGACCGACAAGGGAACTTGCTGTTCCAACAGGACAATGCACGTCCGCATGTATCCCGTGCCACCCAACGTGCTCTAGAAGGTGTAAGTCAACTACCCTGGCCAGCAAGATCTCCGGATCTGTCCCCCATTGAGCATGTTTGGGACTGGATGAAGCGTCGTCTCACGCGGTCTGCACGTCCAGCACGATCGCTGGTCCAACTGAGGCGCCAGGTGGAAATGGCATGGCAAGCCGTTCCACAGGACTACATCCAGCATCTCTACGATCGTCTCCATGGGAGAATAGCAGCCTGCATTGCTGCAAAAGGTGGATATACACTGTACTAGTGCCGACATTGTGCATGCTCTGTTGCCTGTGTCTATGTGCCTGTGGTTCTGTCAGTGTGATCATGTGATGTATCTGCCCCCAGGAATGTGTCAATAAAGTTTCCCCTTCCTGGGACAATGAATTCACGGTGTTCTTATTTCAATTTCCAGGAGTGTATTTGAAAGCAATTTTGCATTTTTCCTAAACATGACCCCACATTTCCAAAGTTCCATGAAATCGTAATACCAAAATCAAATTACACTCCAAAATAACAGGCAAAAATGAGCCTAGAATTTAATCCACTTATATCAAAAATATATATTGCTCCAGTACTGTCATTTTGAAACCACACCTGAAAGCAATAGTACAAACCCACATTTAAGTTATAGTAATTTTAGATATACTTACCTTAACTGGCCATGATCTACTCAGAATGATCACTATTAAAATCTCGATCTTCTACAATTATGTAGCATGATCTCTACACCAACTGTTGCTTTGAATGCAATGCTGCAAGTGAGTTCTACAATATACTACATTTATAAAAGTACACCTGTCTGTGTGTGTGTGTGTGTGTGTGTGTGTGTGTGTGTGTGTGTGTGTGTGTGTATGGGGGGGTTTCAGGCAGAAAGAATCCAAAAAAGTTCCAATCTACACTACTGGCGATTAAAATTGCTACAATACGAAGATGACGTGCTACAGACGCGAAATTTGACCGACAGGAAGAAGATGCTGTGATATGCAAATGAATAGCTTTTCAGAGCATTCACACAAGATTGGTGCTGGTGGCGACACCTACAACGTGCTGACATGAGGAAAGTTTCCAACCGATTTCTCATACACAAGCAGCAGCTGACTGGAGTTGCCTGGTGAAACGTTTTTGTGATGCCTCGTGTAAGGAGGAGAAATGCGTACCATCACGATTCTGACTTTGATAAAGGTCGGAGTGTAGCCTATCGCGATTGCGGTCTATCGTAACGTGACATTGCTGCTCGTGTTGGTCGAGATCCAATGACTGTTAGCAGAATATGGAATCGGTGGGCTCAGGAGGGTAATATGGATCGCCGTGCTGGATCCTAACGGCCTCGTATCACTAGCAGTCGAGATGACAGGCATCTTATCGGCATGGTTGTAACGGATCGATCCCTGAGTCAACAGATGGCGACGTTTGCAAGACAACAACCATCTGGACGAACAGTCTGACGACATTTGTAACAGCACCGACTATCAGCTCGGAGACCGTGGCTGCGGTTACCCTAGACGCTGCATCAGAGAGAGGAGCGCCTGTTATGGTGTACTCGACGCCGAACCTGGGTGCACGAATGGCAAAACGTCATTTTTTCGGATGAATCCAGGTTCTGTTTACAGCATCATGATGGTCACATCCGTGTTGGGCGACATCGCGGTGAACGCACACTGGAAGCGTGTATTCGTCATCGCCATACTGGCTTATCATCCGGCGTGATGGTATGGGGTGCCATTGGTTACACGTCTCGGTCACCTCTTGTTCGTATTGACGGCACTTTGGACAGTGGACGTTACATTTCAGATGTGTTACGACCTGTGGCTCTACCCTTCGTTCGATCCCTGCGAAACCCTACACTTCAGCAGGATAATCCACGACGGCATGTTGCAGGTCCTGTACGGGCCTTTCTCGATACAGAAAATGTTCGACTGCTGCCCTGGCCAGCACATTCTCCAGATCTCTCACCAATTGAAAACGTCCGGTCAATGATGGCCGAGCAACTGGCTCATCACAATACGCCAGTCACTACTCTCGAACTGTGGTATCGTGTTGAAGCTGCATGGGCAGCTGTACCTGTACACGCCATCCAAGCTCTGTATGACTCAATGCTCAGGCGTATCAAGGCTGTTATTACAGCCAGAGGTGGTTATTCTGGGTACTGATTTCTCAGGATCTACGTGCGCAAATTGCGTGAAAATGTAATCACATTTTAGTTCTAGTATAATATATTTGTCCAATGAATACCCGTTTATCATCTGCATTTCTTCTTGGTGTAGCAATTTTAATGGCCAGTAGTGTATAAATAATTTTATTTCCAGCATCCAGTACCATAGTTTTGCAGCACCATTTTTTCAGTTTCCCACAATGTATACTGCTACTTATGTAACCTGTTAGTTTCTTAGTTATTCCAATTAGAAAATTTTCCTTTCTGAAAAATTCTGTGTGATCTTTGGCAATACCTGTGCTCATTAAAACTACATCTTCGTCAACTTGTTGTTGTGGTGGTGGTGGTCTTCAGTACGAAGACTGATTTGATGCAGTTCTCCATGCTACTCCACCCTGTGCAAGCTTCTTTATCAGTCACTATGGCAACCTGCGTCGTCCTGTATCTGCTTACTGTATTCATCTCTTGGTCTCCCTCTAAACTTGTTACCCCCACACTTCCCTCCAATACTAAACTGGCGATAACTTGGTTTCTCAGAACTCTCTTCTTTTAGTCAAGTTGTATCACAAATTTCTTGCTGCAACAGTTCTACTCAGTACCTCATTAATTATGTGACTGACCCATCTAATCTTCAATGTTCTTTTGTAGTTCCACATTTTGAAAGCTTGTATTTCCTTTTTCTCTAAACTGTTTATCATCAATATTTCACTTACATACAAGGCTATACTACAGACATATATCTTCAAGAAAGACTTCCTTACACTTAAATCTATATTTCATGTTAACAAATGTCTCTTCCTCAGAAACAACAGTCCATCCTGCATCATCTTCACAAATGCTTTTCTTGCCATTACCAGTCTACATTTTATATCCACTCTACTTTGGCCATCATCAGTTATTTTGCTACCCAAATAGCAAAACCTATCTCCTACTTTAAGTGCCTCATTTCCTCATCTAAGTCCCTTAGTATCATCTGATTTAATTTGACTACATTCCATTATCCTTTTTTGAAGTTCATCTTATATCCTCCTTTCGACACTGTCCATTCAGTTCAACTGCTCTTCCAGGTTCTTTGCTGTCTGACAAAATTACAATGTCACCAGCAAACCTCAAAGCTTTTATTTCTTTTCTCTGAACTTTAATTCCTACTCCTGATTTTTCTTTGGTTTCCTTTACTGCTTGTTCAATGGACAGACTGAAAAAATTGGGACAGGCTACAACCCTGTCTCACTCCCTTCTCAACCAGGGCTTCCTTTTCATCACCCTTGACTCTTATAACTGTTGTCTGGTTTCTGTACAAGTTGTAAATAGCCCTTTGCTCCCTGTATCTTACCCCTGCTACCTTCAGAATTTCTAAGAGAATATTCCTGTTAACATTGTCAAAAGCTTTCTGTAAGTCTACAAATCATACGTAGGTTTGTCTTTCCCTAACCTGAGGTCTCAGGTAAGTCGTCGTGCCAGTATTGCCTCGTGTGCTCGTACATTTCTCCAGAATCCAAACTGATCTTCCTTGAGGTCTGCTTGAGCAGTTTATCCATACTTCTGTACAGAATTCATGTTAGTATTTTGCAACCATGAGTAATAAACTGATAGTTTGGTAATTTTCACAGATGTCAGCAATTGATTTCTTTGGAATTGGAATCACTACATTCTGAAAGTCGGTGGTTATTTCACCTGCCTCGTACACCTTGCACACCAGATGGGAGAGTTTCGTCATGGCTGGCTCTCCCAAGGCAATCAGTAATTCTGATGGAGTATCACCTACCCCCAGGAGCCTTGTTTCGACTTAGATCCTGGAGAGCAGTATCAAATTCTTCTTGCAGTATTATACCTCCTATCTCATTTACATCTACATCCAATTCCCTGTCTATAACACTGCTTTCAAGTTCATCTCCCCTGCACAAACCCCACATACACTCCTTCCACATCTCATCTTTTCCTTCTTTGCTTATAACTGCTCCTCCATCTGAGCTCCTGACATTCTTACACCTACTTCTCTTTTTCCCAAAGGCCTCTTTAACTTCCCTGTAGACGGTACCTACCTTTTCCGTAGCGAAATATGCTTCCGTGTCCGAACACGTGTCCTCTAGCCATTCCTAGCCGTTAGCCATTTTGAACTTCCTGTCAATCTCATTTTTTAAACATTTTTATTTCCTTTCACCTGCTTCATTTTTAAATTTTCTCTTTTCAGCAATTCAATATCTCTCGTGTTATCCACAGATTTCTACCAGGCCTTGTCTTTTTACCTATTTTATTTTATCCCCTGCTGCCTTCACTATCTCATCTCTCATTTATTTCATTTCTCAAGTAGAACCTAGTATTTTGTTATTTTCAGACTCTGCTTCCTCGCCTTTGTACTGTTTGTCCACAGGGGGTGGCATGTTAGCTTGGATTGCACAATGTTAGTGGTAGAGGGTGGCCTCCCTGTGACCACTCCTTCACCCCTCTGACAGAATTTGTGTACCCAACTGTCTGCATCTGGTGAGAATGTTTTCAAAACATTTGTTAATCACGTAATTGAAACAGGACTCAGGCAGCACCTAGAAACTGCATCCAGACTATCACTGGCCTTCACCATTAACCCGCTGGGCACAGATACTGTCTGGGGCTAACACATCCCCGCAAATCTCTGAAGTACTACAGGGTTATTACAAATGATTGAAGCGATTTCACAGCTCTACAATAACTTTATTATTTGAGATATTTTCACAATGCTTTGCACACACATACAAAAACTCAAAAAGTTTTTTTAGGTATTCACAAATGTTCGATATGTGCCCCTTTAGTGATTCGGTAGACATCAAGCCGATAATCAAGTTCCTCCCACACTCGGCGCAGCATGTCCCCATCAATGAGTTCGAAAGCATCGTTGATGCGAGCTCGCAGTTCTAGCACGTTTCTTGGTAGAGGAGGTTTAAACACTAGATCTTTCACATAACCCCACAGAAAGAAATCGCATGGGGTTAAGTCGGGAGAGCGTGGAGGCCGTGACACGAATTGCTGATCATGATCTCCACCACGACCGATCCATCGGTTTTCCAATCTCCTGTTTAAGAAATGCCGAACATGAAGATGGAAGTGCGGTGGAGCACCATCCTGTTGAAAGATGAAGTCGGCGCTGTCTGTCTCCAGTTGTGGCATGAGCCAATTTTCCAGCATGTCCAGATACACGTGTCCTGTAACGTTTTTTTCGCAGAAGAAAAAGGGGCCGTAAGCTTTAAACCGTGAGACTGCACAAAACATGTTAACTTTTGGTGAATTGCGAATTTACTGCACGAATGCGTGAGGATTCTCTACCACCCAGATTCGCACATTGTGTCTGTTCACTTCACCATTAAGAAAAAATGTTGCTTCATCACAGAAAACAAGTTTCACACTGAGCTGTCCATGAGCTGTTGCAACCCCGCCGAAAATTCAAAGCGTTTGACTTTGTCATCGGGTGTCAGGGCTTGTAGCAATTGTAAATGGTAAGGCTTCTGCTTTAGCCTTTTCCGTAAGATTTTCCAAACCATCGGCTGTGGTACGTTTAGCTCCCTGCTTGCTTTATTCGTCGACTTCCGCGTGAAACTTGCCCGCACGCGTTCAACCGTTTCTTCACTCACTGCGGGCCGACCCGTTTATTTCCCCTTACAGAGGCATCCAGAAGCTTTAAACTGCGCATACCATCGCCGAATGGAGTTAGCAGTTGGTGGATCTTTGTTGAACTTCGTCCTGAAGTGTCGTTGCACTGTTATGACTGACTGAAGTGAGTGCATTTCAAGCACGACATAAGCTTTCTCGGCTCCTGTCGCCATTTTGTCTCACTGCGCTCTCGAGCGCTCTGGCGGCAGAAACCTGAAGTGCGGCTTCAGCCGAACAAATCTTTGAGTTTTTCTACGTATCTGTAGTGTGTCGTGGCCATATGTCAATGAATGGAGCTACAGTGAATTTATGAAATCGCTTCAATCATTTGTAATAGCCCTGTATACTAAAGTGTGTGCCTATCCAGGTGGGTCCCATTTCATAATTGTACAAATTTCTTTCCTCATTACCTTAGCCAGCTTCATCCTAACTCACAACTTCTTCACTTTTGAAGGCCAGACATACCAACAATTAAAGGGAACAGCCATCGGTACCAGGATGGCCCCCCTCGTATGCGAACCTATTTTTGGGTCGCTTAGAGGAAGCCTTCTTGGTTACCCAGGCCTGCCAACCCAAAGTTTGGTACAGATTTATTGATGACATCTTCATGATCTGGACTCACAGTGAAGAAGAACTCCAGAATTTCCTCTCCAACCTCAACTCCTCTGGTTCCATCAAATTCACCTGGTCCTACTCCAAATCCCACGCCACTTTCCTCGACGTTGACCTCCACCTGTCCAATGGCGAGCTTCACACGTCCGTCCACATCAAACTCACCAACAAGCAACAGTACCTCCATTATGACAGCTGCCACCCATTCCATACCAAACGGTCCCTTCTCTACAGCTTAGGTCTTCGTGGCAAACGAATCTGCTCCAGTCCCCAATCCTTGAACCATTACACCAACAACCTGAAAACAGCTTTCGCATCCCGCAACTACCCTCCCGACCTGGTACAGAAGCAAATAACCGGAGCCACTTCCTCATCCCCTCAAACCTCCCACAGAAGAACCCCAAAAGTGCCCCACTTGTGACAGGATACTTTCTGGGACTGGACCAGACTCTGAATGTGGCTCTCCAGCAGGGATACAACTTCCTCAAATCCTACCCTGAAATGAGATCCATCCTTCACAAAATCCTCCCCACTCCACCAAGAGTGTCTTTCCGCCGTCCACCTAATCTTCGTAACCTCTCGGTTCATCTCTATGAAATCCCCAAACCACCTTCCCTACCCTCTGGCTCCTACCCTTGTAACTGCCCCCGGTGTAAAACCTGTCCCACGCACCCTCCCACCACCACCTACTCCAGTCCTGTAACCCGGAAGGTGTACACGATCAAAGGCAGAGCCACGTGTGAAAGCACCCACGTGATTTACCAACTGACCTGCCTACACTGTGAAGCCGTCTATGTGGGAATAACCAGCAACAAACTGTCCATTCGCATGAATGGACACAGGCAGACAGTGTTTGTTGGTAATGAGGATCATCCTGTGGCTAAACATGCCTCGGTGCACGGCCAGCACATCTTGGCACAGTGTTACACCGTCCGGGTTATCTGGATACTTCCCACTGACACCAACCTATCAGAACTCCAGAGATGGGAACTTGCCCTTCAATATATTCTCTCTTCCCATTACCCACCAGGCCTCAACCTCCGCTAATTTCAAGTTGCCACACCTCGTACATCACCTGTCATTCAATAACATCTTTGCATCTGTACTTCCGCCTCGACTGATATCTCTGCCCAACCTCTTTGCATTTACACATGTCTGCCTGTGTCTGTATGTGAGCAGATGGATACGTGCGTGTGTGCGCGCGCGAGTGTGTACCTGTCCTTTCCCCCCCCCCAAGGTAAGTCTTTCCGCTCCCGGGATTGGAATGACTCCTTACCCTCTCCCTTAAAACCCACATCCTTTCATCTTTCCCTCGCCTTCCCTCTTTCCTGATGAAGCAACCTCAGGTTGTGAAAGCTTGAAATTTTTGTGTGTGTGTTTCTGTTTTTTATTGTGTCTATCTACCAGCACTTTCCCATTTGGTAAGTCACAGTAGACACACACACACACACACACACACACACACACACACACACACACACAGAGAGAGAGAGAGAGAGAGAGAGAGAGAGAGAATCTTCAATGCCTAGAAACAGGACGTTCATATTCAAAGGACATGTACAATAGTATGTTCTGCAGAAATGAATAGCATTTGAACCATGTCGGCCCACAGGATTCAGGTTAACACTGATATCACGGTGCAATACCATCTACCGATAAAATGCACCTGCTGCTCTCATTGTTGCTATAAACTGAAGGTAATGCAGTACTGTGACTTGAGTAGACATACAGAATGCTTCATATATGTATACGCGAACCGTACTGTCACATCAGTGAGTTTGAAAGAGTGCGTATTATTGGTATGAGAGATGATGCCTCCATCCGGGAAATTGCTCCTTATGTGGGACAAAATGTTTTGGCAGTGCAATGGGGGTGTACAGAATGGTTCACAGAATGCCACAGAACACGACGAGATGGGTCAGGCGACACCACCCGTACTAGCCCGTGTTATTTTGACCATTTTCTTCTTCATGTGCTTCAATGGGTGACACTATATTGAGCCTCACGTGGTCACAGATCAGTTTCGCAGTTATATTACTGTCAGAGAAGACTACTCCGATTACAGTCACAACATAAGCAGTGCCTGTTTATTAACCATACCAGTGCTCCATGACAGTGCAACTACCCAAAAAATGTATTTGTTGAAAAGAGTAAATCTTTTGAATAAATAGAAAGTTGTGACTTATCCTTGACAATTGAAGGTGTCGGCAGAAGAAAATGCTTAATTCTCAATTTAGTGAGGATTGCATTGATCCTCCTGCCGTGCTTCTAACTGCATCATACACTGTTAAATTCACTTGTGGCTTAGCTAGCAATTTCTTCCACTGATCTCTTCAATTCCTCCGAAGCAGTACTCCATGATTAAGGAAACACACACATTGATCAAGTATTTTATTTCAAGTTCTACAAATTTATACAAAATTATATTCTGGGGGAAAAAAAAAAGTTCCAGTTTCAAAGTACTTATTTTGAATAACAACTGCTGAAATGAAACAGGACACACACACACACACACACACACACAAATAAGTGCATTTTTTAGTTATTTGGTTTACCAAATTCCCTGCACACCAAACTCACATTTAAACATTCACTCTGGCATAAATAATAGGACATCACTAGATGTGTACAAAAACATTTGAAGTAGTTCCAACTTTTTCCTTTCTTTATATAACATACAGCATACAAAATTAGTCACAAAATCAGAAACATTTCTGACAGACAAATGAAACAAAACACACTTCAAACCTGTTTAAAGAACTTGCAAATGGACAGGCCTGCTACGAATAGCAGAGGCACTCCTTTTAACAGAATTTAAACCTGAAGCCTTTCAAACTCACTTCAAAGTTTAATTCCAAACAATGTTGTGAATTATAGGCAGATGTAGAGCTGAAAGAGTTATAAATGTTGTCCTGCCCTAAATATAGAAGGGTAACTAAATGTTACAATGATTTATGCAATACTGGTTAAACTCTCCACAAACTGGAATGTTACATTTTTGATACAAATTCACCTCCAACAGTAAGTGCTTGTATCACTGAATGTCTACCAGTTAGCCCCAAAGATCTCAAGAGAAAAGAATTTATAATATGACAGATTGCTGGAACAGGACATCTGAACTTTAAAATCTGTTTTCCTGTGAACGTAGCGTGTGAGAAACTGTATCATCAAATTCCCTGCGTAGTGGGTAAGCTGACATTCTCAGTCTAGATTCCACAAATCTACCTTCATTGTACTGCACCTGATTTCTGTCTCGGAATGTGGATTCCTGGAACAGTGACTCATGCGGACCTACAGAATTGGAATCACTGGAGGATTGTTGAACTGAGCCTCTCCACTTCGAATTTGGGGATTTCTCCTGGATTGGAGTAATGTACCCAGAACTAGAAGACAGTGACTGATTTGAAGGGAGGTACCAATCACGAGATGGTGGCTGCTCTGAAACTTTGTGCCTAGGATCACAAGACGAAGACCAATCAGAAGTCGTGTAACTTTTATCTCGAAGTGACTGTTGATCATAACCCTCATACCTCGAAACCAGGGGCGACAGCCGATCCGAAGCCATGTACCTCAAATCCCGGGACAGCCGATCCGAAGCCGCGTACCTCGAATCCTGGGGCGACAGCCGATCCGAAGCCGCGTACCTCGCATCCTGGGGCGACAGCCGATCCGAAGCCGCGTACCTCGAACCCCGGGGCGACAGCCGATCCGAAGCCGCGTACCTCGAATCCCGGGGCGACAGCCGATCTGAAGCCGCGTACCTCGCATCCCGGGGCGACAGCCGATCCGAAGCCGTGTACCTCGAACCCCGGGGCGACAGCCGATCTGAAGCCGCGTACCTCGAATCCCGGGGCGACAGCCGATCTGAAGCCGCGTACCTCGAATCCCGGGGAGACAGCCGATCTGAAGCCGCGTACCTCGAATCCCGGGGAGACAGCCGATCTGAAGCCGCGTACCTCGCATCCTGGGGCGACAGCCGATCCGAAGGCGCGTACCTCGAACCCCGGGGCGACAGCCGATCTGAAGCCGCGTACCTCGAACCCCGGGGCGACAGCCGATCTGAAGCCGCGTACCTCGAATCCCGGGGCGACAGCCGATCTGAAGCCGCGTACCTCGCATCCCGGGGAGACAGCCGATCTGAAGCCGCGTACCTCGCATCCCGGGGAGACAGCCGATCTGAAGCCGCGTACCTCGCATCCTGGGGCGACAGCCGATCCGAAGCCGTGTACCTCGAACCCCGGGGCGACAGCCGATCTGAAGCCGCGTACCTCGAATCCCGGGGAGACAGCCGATCTGAAGCCGCGTACCTCGCATCCTGGGGCGACAGCCGATCCGAAGGCGCGTACCTCGAACCCCGGGGCGACAGCCGATCTGAAGCCGCGTACCTCGAATCCCGGGGCGACAGCCGATCTGAAGCCGCGTACCTCGAATCCCGGGGCGACAGCCGATCTGAAGCCGCGTACCTCGAATCCCGGGGCGACAGTCGATCTGAAGCTGTGTACCTCGACTCCTGGGGTGACAGCCGATCCAAATCCGCATACCTCCCATCCCAGGACGACAGCTGATCTGAAGCCGCATACCTCGAATCCCGCGTCGACAGCCGATCCGAAGCCGCGTACCTCCTGTCCCGAGGTGACAGCCGATCGGAAGCCACATCCCTCCCATCCCGAGGCAAATGTCGATCGGAAGCCACATCCCTCCCATCCCGAGGCAAATGTCGATCGGAAGCCACATCCCTCCCATCCCGAGGCAAATGTCGATCGGAAGCCACATCCCTCCCATCCTGAGGCAAATGTCGATCCGAAGCCACGTCCCTCCCATCCCGAGGCAAATGTCGATCCGAAGCCACGTCCCTCCCATCCCGAGGCAAATGTCGATCCGAAGCCACGTCCCTCCCACCTCGAGGCAACAGCCGATCCGAAGCCGCGTACCTCCCGTCTCGGGGCGATCGCTGCTCTGAAACCATGTGCCTCCCATTTCGGTGTGACATATGGTCTAAAGGTGTGTACTTTCCATCTCGAGGTGAGAGCCGGTCCGAAGGCATGTGCCTTTCATCGTGAGATGACAGCCAATTGGAATATTTACACCTCTTATCTCGGGATGACAGTGAATCTGAAGCATTATACCTCTTACCTTGAGGTGACACTCGACTGGAAGTTTCACACCTATTACCTCGAGGTGATACCCAACTGGAAGCTTTATACCTCTTACCCTGAGGTGACAGCCCATCGGACGCCATATACTTCTTACCCTGAGGTGATAGACGATCCCACACTGTAGGTATCTTGTCTCGAGATGACAGCCGATCCCAAACCGTATCTCTCTCATCTCGAGGTGACAGCCGATCCAAATCCATATATCTTGACTGATGGAGCTGAAGGGGTTCTGGCTCACTGTATCCTATTTCACGATTGTGTCGATGGTCCGAAGTGAAGTACCTGTTTTCCTGGTCTCGATCCAAGTTGTTTTTTGTGTGTCCGTGCTGTGATCGTTTCACTATCATGTAACTAACTTCCTGCAGCTGCAAATGTTCTGAAGTCTCGAAGCCAAACTCACAACGCAGTTCTTTTGCCAAGAATCTAGACTCGTGATTCCGCAGTGCAGCAGGTACTGTAAACATATGCTCTTGTGGTAAGAGCTGACCTGAAACCACAAACTGTGCTTCACGAAAATGAGGATCTTTATTGGCAAATAAATGTTCACGACACTGTGGTCTACCCTGATCCTCACACCTGAAGTCTGGAAGATTAGGCCCAATGCCTGGGACTGTGGGTGACAGAGATCGATCCACAGCCCAAGTTTGCAAAACTGGTACCAGAGGTAGCGGAAAATTTTGAGACAAGAGCTCAGTCTCCACAGGTCGAAGTGGTTTGTATCGAGTCTGGGCCAGTGGCAGATTCTGAACCACAGGCTGCAGGTCGTGCCACACTCTCACACGAGAATCAGCTGGCAGGTTCTCCCACTGTGACCATTGCAAGAGGTAAACAATACTTAAATCGAGGAATAATTTAAAATCGCGAGCTTTCAAATCCTGAAATGATTTCTCATCAACCCAAAGAGTCAGCCTCTCTCTCTCATCTGCCTCTGTCAGCCTGCTACAGACTTTCCACTTGGTAGTGGAGATGCCTTTATTTTGCTTCTGAAACAAGTCCAGAACCTCCTCGTCAGATCTCCCCTTCATTGCCTTCGGCAATGACAGTATGAACTTCGTACCCTTCAATGTCAAATCCGCCTGTCCAACTGTGAGACAGGCTCCTATCCACGGAACAAGCTTCGGAACGGTCTTACGCAGCCATACTTTGGTCGCCCTGTCTGTACAAGTGATCGCCAAGCCCCCATTCTCATACTGCATAGCAGAAAACTGGACCAATTCCTCAGACTCAGATGGGTCAATCATGTTTGTGAGTGCAGCCCACACCATCTCTGCCTGCTCCTCTGTCATTTTAACATCAGGGAAACCCACTGGCACAACAGCCAGCCTCATCGAGCCAGCCGTTTCCTCCTCTCCTTGTGCTTCTCGATCCGAAACACCGGTACTGTATTCGTCAACCTTTTCAGTCACAGGGGCGTTGTCATTACCTCCGGTAAACCCTCCACTTAGGAATTTTATGAAAGTTTTAGTAATGTCACGCTGTTTCTGTCTTTTACGTTTCCTTTTTTGCCCAGCTGTTACATGTTGTTTTGTTCCCCCCGCTGCTGCTGTTCGACTCAAAACATTTTTTCTACGTTTGTTGACCTGTTCAGTCACAGGCACATAAGCATTGCCTCCAGTTACCTCTTCTGTAGCAGAGGCATTTGTGTTACCTCCAATAATACCTCCACTAACAAATTTTGTGGAAGTTTTAGTAGTATCGTGTGGCTTCCCAGATTTCAATTTCCGTTTTAATCTTTTTACACGTTTCTTTGTGGAGACCAGAGGTACTGACAGAACAGGAGCTTTCCCTCCATCAGTGTTTGTTTTAAATTTTTTAGCTTTCAACTTACATTGAAATCTTCTTAGTTGTCTGTCTGTGTAGACTGGAGGTACTGACAGAACAGGTGCTTCGTTTTGAACGGTGCTAGTTACTTTTTTAGCCTCTCCGTTTCCTATTTCGTAGTTTGGAGTAACTTCCTCCAGTTTACGTTTCTTTTGTTCAGATTTAGTAAGCACTCTCTCCCCTGCTGCCCTGGCCATCATTTTTTTCATTTTTCGCCTCTGTGCACCCGAAAGACGCATTTTTTTTAGTTGCTCCTCAGCAACAAATGTGTCCTTCCTGTCACCTTCCCCATTACTTGTTTCACAGCGTAGCGCTATTCCCTCCAGTTTCTGTTTCTTTTGTTCAACTTTAGCAATCTCTAGCTTCAGTGCTGCCTCAACCTGCATTATTTTCCTTTGGAGTTTCTGTGCCCTGGACCAGCGCTCCTTTTTGAGTTTCTCTCGGCCAACATCCGCCTCCTTCCCATCAGTTTCCAGTTCCACCACAGCACCAAATTTGCCAGATTCACCACATTCTTTTTCCATTTTCTGTTCAGTTTTCCCGTTTCCATCTTCCACTCCTACAGAATTTTCAGCTTCTCTCAATTTATCCATTACCTCTTTTACGATGCCAGACATCTCTCTCTCTCCCAAAAGATCCCCACACATCTCTGCTGAAGCCACATCTGCATTCTCTGCGACAGGGGTGTCTCGCACAGACTCGCCTGCGAGGTACGAGCTCTCCACCCCAGCACTGTCGCCTCTTGCCCAGAGTGCTCTTTCAGAGCAATTTTTGGACGTGTCGGTCTTCCCAGCGTCGGGTACAACAGCTGAGGTCCCTCCTGTTGCGAGTTTTGAATACTCTCCCTCTGCAACAGTATTTTTATTATTGTTTACGAGGCACAGGGTCCCCTCATACTGAGGCCCCCTCACACCAAGTTCACCTTCGGTCTGTTCTGACTCCCGGGTCACCTCACAGAGAGGTCCCCCGGAATTCTCGGCATCTGCTCGCTCGGAGCTAATTTCAGATTTTTTCTCTATGATCCCACGAGAAGCTGAGGAATGTGTGGACCACCCGGACAGAGCCCCGCTTGCCCGGGCTAGGCTGGATACTCTGGGAGGGCGCCCGGTATCCCAGAGGCCCCGTTCGAGGCACAGCTCCCCTGTGCCACGCACCCCTCGGCACGGGTCGCACCACACCTTGGGTTGGGGGGCAGTTTAACGTCGTGCCCAGGACGACGACAATAATACCGACGACGACACCACCACCAGTTTTCCTACTCGTACGTTCAAAAAATGTGTCATTACTTTGGTATTCAGGCCAGAGACTGGTTCGATGCAGCTCTCCGTGGTAGTATATCCTGCCCAAGCTGCTTCATCTCTGCATAACTACTGCAACCTACATCCATTTGTATCTGTTTACTGTATTTAAGCCTTGATACAATCTCTAAAATGTCAGCCCCACACACTTTTTCCCATGAATTTGTTGCCAATCTCCATAGTGAACTGGATATTTTTATGGTGACTGTTTAGGTTTTTCAAGAATGTGTTGAGTTTTCTTATAGTACGAGTCCACATACACAGGACATCATCTACATATCTAAACCAATATTCGAGTATAATGAATTTTCTGGAGACTAGAAATCTACTCTGTAGGAATCAGCATGGGTTTCAAAAAAGACGGTCGTGTGAAACCCAGCTCGCGCTATTTGTGCACAAGACTCAGAGGGCCATAGACACGGGTTCCCAGGTAGATGCCGTGTTTCTTGACTTCCGCAAGGTGCTCGATACAGTTCCCCACAGTCAAATGGCTCTGAGCACTATGGGACTTAACATCTATGGTCATCAGTCCCCTAGAACTTAGAACTACTTAAACCTAACTAACCTAAGGACGGCACACAACACCCAGCCATCACGAGGCAGAGAAAATCCCTGACCCCGCCGGGAATCAAACCCGGGAACCCGGGCGTGGGAAGCGAGAACGCTACCGCACGACCACGAGATGCGGGCTCCCCACAGTCGTTTAATGAACAAAGTAAGAGCATGTGGACTATCAGACCAATTGTGTGATTGGATTGAAGAGTTCCTAGATAACAGAACGCAGCATGTCATTCTCAATGGAGAGAAGTCTTCCTAAGTAAGAGTGATTTCAGGTGTGCCACTGGGGAGTGTCAGGGGACTGTTGCTATTCACAATATACATAGATGACCTTGTGGATGACATCGGAAGTTCACTGAGGCTTTTTGCAGATGATGCTGTGGTGTATCGAGAGGTTGTAACAATGGAAAATTGTACTGAAATGCAGTAGGATCTGCAGCGAATTGACGCATGGTGCAGGGAATGGCAATTGAGTCTCGATGTAGACAAGTGCAATGTGCTGCGAATACATAGAAAGATAGATCCCTTATCATTTTGCTACAAAATAGCAGGTCAGCAACAGGAAGCAGTTAATTCCATAAATTATCTGGGAGTTGGCATTAGGAGTGATTTAAAATGGAATGATCATATAAAGTTGGTCGTTGGTAAAGCAGATGCCAGACAGATTCATTGGAAGAATCCTCAGAAAACGCAATCCGAAAAACAAACAAAGTACGTTACAGTACACTGGTTCACCACTGCTTGAATGTTGCTCAGCAGTGTGGGATCCGTACCAGATAGGGTTGATAGAAGAGAGAGAGAAGATCCAACGGAGAGCAGCGCGCTTCGTTACAGGATCATTTAGTAATCGCGAAAGCGTTACGGAGATGGTAGATAAACTCCAGTGGAAGACTCTGCAGGAGAGACGCTCAGTAGCTCGGTATGGGCTTTTGTTGAAGTTTTGAGAACATACCTTCACCGAAGAGTCAAGCAGTATATCGCTCCCTCCTACGTATATCTCGCGAAGAGACCATGAGGATAAAATCAGAGATTAGAGCCCACACAGAAGCATACCGACAATCCTTTCCACGAACGAGACTGGAATAGAAGGGAGAACCGATAGAGGTACTCAAGGTACCCTCCGCCACACACCGTCGGGTGGCTTGTGGGGTATGGATGTAGATGTAGAACATTTGTTGTTTGCACTCAAAGGTTCTGTTTTTAGAAAATTTTGTTCAAAATGGTCCATAAATATTTCAGCCAACAGTGGACTAAGAGGGGAACCCATAGCTAAGCCATCTAATTGTTTATAAAGAGTCCCTCGGAACTGGAAACAGTTCTGTGCGACGCATGTCTGTGTGGCCAGTCTCAAGTTATTCAATTCCACTGGATTGACATTAGACTTGTGCATCAGCTCTGTCAGAATATCAATGCATTCTACTGCTGGTATGTTAGATACAATAAAATTTATTGCCACAGCCAATGGCTACAATCCAGCTCTTATTGACCACATCTCGCAAAGGAGACAAAAACGGAAAATTATACCCCTCCTCTATGCCTCACCTGCTTCCCCATCCACTGTCTGCAAGAAATGGTGTACACTACCATTTCTAGATCAAGTATCACAGATTGTAGCCAAAGCACTGAAATCCTGCAAGTATAGGCTTTCCTACTATGTCAGGAACACAACAGCTCAGTGTGTTTTTAATAGCAAAGACAAGATCTAGTTATTAGCCAACAGTGGGGTATACAAAAAAATAATCTGTTCTAATTGTGACAAATTTTTCATCGGTCAGTCAGGCAGAGACATATCAACTACGCTGGCTGAACATGAACGCAGCTGGAGGTTGCAGAATTCTGAGTCTGCATTTGCTGAGCACGCACTGAGTGAGGGTCGCAACTACCAGCCAGTGTCCCACGTACTTCACTTAGCAAACAAAGGCCATAAACTCAACCTGCAGGAAGCCCTGGAAATTAACAAACATCTTGCTCGCAGCCCAAATCTCATCTCAAATGACCAGACACAGCTCAACACTTCCCCTCTCCTAAACTTCATTTAATCATCTTTGTTGTTCATTACTTCCCACACTGTCTCTTCCTACATATTCCCATTTTCCTGTATTCATTAAGTTGTTTTGTTTAAGTTGTCTTTGTATTCCACATAGACTGTAGTTTCAATAGTTAAGGCTTTCTTTTATCTGGTACTCGTATTACTGTCCATGTTTAACACCCTTTGTAGTTGTCTCATCAAATACTGTTCATATTTTACTTTGCTCATTTATTTAATGAAAACTGTTACACAACCACTGCTTTGATTATAATGTTGATGTTAAAATGCAGTACCACCACACTCTCAAACTGTAGGTTCCCTCAAACACCCCCATTTTCCTACATTTAGGTATTTCTGTTTATCTTATTGATATTGCTTAAGTTCCTTATGTATTCTGTAGTTACATTGATAACTGTCTCTTTAATTGGTTGTGTATCACTCTCCATGTTTCATACCTCCTAATGCAGCCTTGTCTAGTACTAATTTTATTTTATTTTATTAGTTTTGTTTATTAATAGAAACTTATGTAGGCATGCTATTCCTATTTGTGCTAAAGGTTTTCCTGTCTACTCCATTGTTATTTATGTACTGTTCAGTTTTTACTTTTTCATTGCCAAGATGTTACTTACTGTATGTTTCTACTTCAGTCTAGATGTGTCACTTCTCTTCCAATGTTGTTTGCTAACATTTAACTTCTTTGGTGATAATACTCAGTAAATGTCTGAAGATGGCCTAGTAAGCCGAAAACTGGTTAACAATAAAAGTAATATTGTAGAACAAAAGCAAACTGGTGCTTTTCATTTATTATTTCATTTCCTAATTTAATTCCTTCACTATCTCCTGATTTAGTTGATCTGCATTCCATTACCCTTGTTCTAATGTTGTTGATGTTCATCTTATGACCTACTTTCAAGTCACTATCCGATCTGTTGAACTGCTCTTGCAACACCTTAGCTAGCTGACTATTATGAGAGGCATTCAGAAATGATTTATTATAGTAGTTTTTTGTACACTATTTATTAATGAACACGAAGTCAGTGTACTTTTAATCTCTCAATACATTCTCCACCGATGTCAGTACACTGCTGCGACCTTCCTGGCAACTCCATTATAGCATCACGGAATAACTGTGCACCCGCTGATGGACAACTGTCTGCTATTCTTTGTTGTTGCCCAACTTGTTGCCTCACAGGATGTCAATTCTGTTAAATAAATCATAACTAGATGAAATGAGATCTGTGAATATGGTGGCTGTGGCAGAACTGAGTCTGATGTCAACTTTGCAATAGTGGCATTGCCGGTGTCAGGTCACAGACTGTTGTGCACTCTTTTGACCTGTCACCTTTGGTTGTACACTTTAGAACCACCTGTTGACAGTCGTTCATTCTGAGAGCCAGTCCAATAGCAGTATGCCACAAGTGTTCCAAAATACTGACAACATCTGTGGAGCAGCACGAAATTTCTTTGACTGGGGGCTCTCAGGGTGTTTCCACTGCACGGACTGGACTTGCTTCTCAGTTATATTGCAGTGACACCATGACTCGTCACCAGGGTCTCCAAAACAATCTGGATCTCCATTTTTCCATTTCCAATAGTCAATGACGGACTTAATCTCTGTTGTTCTTCTGTGCCCATGCTCAGTCCTGAGGAACGCCACGTGCGCACACATTTTTTTATATCAGTGTCGTCACAAAGAATGGAGTTCAGGGTCGCGAGACGAGGCCTGTCTGCCGTTTCACTTCATTGAAGGTTATGTGTCTATCATTCGTAACAAATTGAGACCCAACTCAAATGTTCCCAGAGTGCGGGATGTTAATGGATGACCGAAACTGATTCTTGCATGCAGATTCCCTCCCACTACCAAAACTAGCGATCCAGTTATAAGTGGTCTTTTGTACAAGAGCTTCTTGACCACAAAATGCTCTGTTAATTATTTAAGAATATACGACGGTCAATCAGAAAGCAAGGAACCTTTTGTTTCGACACGTGACTGCATCTCCCCCGCCACGACCACCAACCTTGGTACTCGCCCCCTTCAGTTTGGTGGCAGCTACAACCCAATATAATTGCTTACTACTTAGATGTGAAACTTTAAAATGTGTCACAAAACTGGCGATCCTGCCAAGTGAGCTGCGTGCAGTGTTATCTGCTTAAAAGTTTGAATAACAGAAATTTATAGACAGATAACTGAGGTTCACAGTTATGTGGTGAACAGAGCATCAATTCGGAGGTGTAGAATCACATTTAATGATGAATGGAAGAATGTTCACAACAAAAATTGCTTGGGCCAGCCCTCATTGGTTACTAACGGTATAAAAGCAACGAATGAAACAAAAATCCAAGGAGACAAGCATTTCACAATTAGTGAACTGCACTCATTCTTTTCCAGACATTTCGAGAACAATGTTGCAGAAGACTGTAGGTGCAGACCTGGTCCATAAACAAGTGTGTGCCAGGTAAGTCCCTAGAATTTTGTCAGACAAACACAAAACCAAATGAATGGCAGCTGCACTGACATTTCTCAGACATTATGAAAAGGATGGTGATGAACTTTTGAATCACATTGTCACTGGTGATTAGACCTGGAATCACATTTCATACCAGAAACAAAGTGCCAATCAACGGAGTGGCATAATTCACAGTCCACAAATACACAGAAAGAAGCAAAACAAATCTGGAGCACCAGAAAGATTACGGCTACAGCGTTTTGGATCGTAAGGGTGCCCCGTTCATCGACCAAATGCATAGAACTGAGACCACAAATGTAGTGAACTATTGTCGGACACTTCAATAACTTCACTGCAACATTAAAATCAAGGGGCACCGAATGCTGGCCAGTGGAGTCTTCCTTCTCCCTGATAATGCACATCTGTATGCAGCGGGAGTAACACAGGACTTGCTTCAGTGTGTTTAAGTGGGAAATGTCAACATTCGCCATACAGTCTGGGCTTAGCCCCCAGTCATTATCACTTATTCTCCACATTCAAAGATCTTTTGAGTGCACAATGCTACAGAAGTGATGATGAACTTAAAGAAGCTGTTAATCAATGGTTCAACAACATGGTACCAACTGAGTATGCTGAAGGCATAGTAAAGCTGGTAAAAATGTACAAGTGCCTAAATTTGAATGGTGACTACGCAGAATTGTAACTTGGGTTTAGAACTGTAAAATAGTTCCATTTAATTGTACAAAATAAAAATTTCTGTAGAAAAAACATTATCTGAATGACTCTTGTATGCTATTTTGACTCCTTCCCTCCACAAAAGCCATGCAGTCCATCTTTGTCTGCAATCGTCACCTTCCATCTTCTCCATAACTTTCTCCACTTATCAACAAGCAAGCACCATTCTTTCACTATACACAGTGTCCACAATTACCATCTAGTGTCTCTGCAGTGTAGTGGGATCAGATCATTATCCTACAAGAAGACGTGCCCATAGTTCAAGTGGTACTTGAAAAACAATGCAATTGTAAATCATTTTTAGTGCATCTCATACAATGTCACTGGCATGCCTCAAAGCTTTTAGCTCTTCTCTCTGAACTTTAATTCTCTTTCATGGTTTCCTATTGGTTTGCTGAATGTACAGACTGAATAACATGCAATGCTATCTAAATCCCCTTCTCAATTACTGCTTCATTGTCATGTCCTTCATCTCTCTTAACTGCCATCTGGCTTCTGCGTAAGTTGTATATAAGCAATTGCTCCCTGTACGTCATTCATGCTTCCTTCAGAATGCCAGAGTGTATTATGCTGGTATATCTGTTTTTGAGATTAATAGATTTTGCCACCATTTGGCCGGTCATTGTGAGAGTTGACACGTACATATTTTTTCCTGGAGAAGGTTTTTAATCTATCACGTCACTGTAATTCGCCATTAGATGGCACTGCAGCACATCAACTACTATATTGTTCACTCTACTGCGAAAATTATATCGATACTTCAGTTCTCCATAATAACTAATAGTGATTGTGACTATGATTAGTAATTGGTGACTGACTTTGAAATGGTACACTAATTTTATTTAGTCGAGTGTTGGACATCGATAAAAATAACTATTCTTTTGTTTATAGATAGCTTTTTGTGAAAGAGCCGATGCTAAATGTGAATGAAGCAACAATAATTAAATGCAAATGTTAAGGAGATGATGTGGTGATTCTGTGCATTCCAATGGTTCTCACTAATTTGCCCTCCACTACAGTTTCTTGTGAATCATCCTTTGACGATGACAATCAAGAAAGCTCAAGAGCAGTCACTGCACATCGGCGCATTAAATTTAGAAAATCCACGTTTCCTCACGGTCACCTGTATATTGTTAAACGTTACCATTACTTTTAAACTATTAAGTTGGTTCAATCATACAGCGAATGAAAGATACCTCACGTGTATGAACTTTCATTTTTTTTTCACATTTGTCTACAATGAATTACTGATTCTAAATTACATAAGATCATTTTTTAATGTATGCATAAATAAGTAAATATACATGGGCAAGACAATGTCTCCCAGGCTTCGTTAGTTGGTTCATCTTTCTTTAACCTCAACCTGCACAATTTGGAGTGTCCTATTGTAATGGAACTGACAAATAGACGTCATTTTATTTTATTATACACTAGAGTCGTGTTATAAAAGCTTTTGCTTAAGATAATACTAAGTTAGGTGTTGCGATCAATAATCGATATTGGAATTGTATGTTCTTTGTAGCTTATGACCGTGATCTTTGGTTGACAACGGGTTTTCGGCCACTTGTGTGTTGGCCGCGGTTGAGTGTAGTTGTGCATATAGTTTTTGCAATAAATGTGTTTTGATACAAAGAAACCGTGGAATACTGCGTCATTTTTCGATAGTCCAGTAATAATTAAAAAACCCGCACCTTTTCTTGGACCCAAAGCAGCAAGGGAATCATCGCCTAGACAACAAGAAGCCACATGGACAACGCAGACACAGCAGCATCAACAAAGGAGACATCACGGCCAGCTCTACTAAAGTACTATACAGCCATTAGCCACACCGTAACGGTGTCCTTATGGAGTTAACATTTCCTGCAAAGTAGAGCCGGGTTCGTGACACTATAAAGCTGACCCCTCCCATAAACTGCTACAACAGCAGGCAGGAACTGAAAAGGGAAACGACAGAAATTTCAAACTACACTTTTTGTCAAAAGGCAAATCTGTCGCTGTGAAGGTCGGTGCCAATGCCGCAAATCTTTACTAGACACAATGAAAGGGTTACATGTGATCAGTTTCATTAAAATATCTCATCATTTGTTCTGTTTCCCTACGACTGTAAACTGCTGCTACCCTCGGTAAGATGGCAACAACCCTCTGGAAGAGAAACCAGGCGGTGTGTATACCTTATGAACTCATGTTTCATTCAGTGTACTCTGGAATTAACAACAGTACAGACAATCAAGCAGTCGAGCAACTTACTTTGGAATCTACAATTTCACACAGTGAAACAGAGAATGTGATTCAACACCTGAAGAATTATAAAGCCCCTGGTGTAGACGGTATATCTGGTGAAATGATCAAAGAAATGCGACAGGAAGATATTGATGTGCTGCATTCATTGTGTAAAAGAATATAGGAAACTGAGGAGTGGTCGGATGACTATTCAAAGTCTCTCTTCATCTCCTTATACAAGAAAAAGTCTATCAGGAACTGCTCCAACTACCGAACTACTGCCCTCATATCTCTCGCGAGCAAAATTTTGCTGTACATCCTGAACCAAGATTTGAAGCCATACACTCAGCCTCACATGTCCACAGAACAAGTAGGTTTTGTTGAAGGGAAAGGAACTCATAAACAGATCCTCAGCATAACACAAATAATAGAAAATTGTGAGAGTTCTGTGTTCCTGTTTTCATCTGCCGCCTTGACTAAAGGAAAGCCTTTGACTGTGTTGTCTAGGAAAAGTTGTGGCAGGTGTTTGCAAAGTTCAGTGTCCCACCCCACTTTGTACCATGGATCAAAAATCTATACAAAAATGATTAAGATGGTTCTGAGCATTATGGGACTTAACATCTGAGGTCATCAGTCCCCTAGAACTAACAACTACATAAACCTAACTGACCTAAGGACATCACACACATCCATGCCCGAAGCAGGATTCGAACCTGCGACCGTAGCAGTCGTGCGGTTCCGGGCTGAAGTGCCTAGAACCGCTCCAAAAGTCTATACAATAATCACTTCACAGTTGTAAAGACAAGTGCTGGCATGTCTAATTCCTTCAGAGTATCAAAAGGTGTGAGACAGGGTTGTGTCCTATCCCCACAACTGTACAACATCTATGCAGAACATGTAATTAGGAAAGCTCTTGATGGTTGGACCAAAGGCATCTCAATTGGTGGCAGAACTATCAATAATCTCCATTTTGCTGACGACACTGTGTGCTTTTAGCCAACAGCGAAGATGAACTTGCTGAGCTACTAACAAGAATAAAGGACATTAGTCAAGCATATGCATTAGACATCAACCTCAGCAAGTCCAAATTCATGATAACTGATCGAGAACAGATCTAGCTCACAGGTCGATTAAAGGAACTCTAAGTCGTGCATTCCTTCACCTATCTTGCGCCAACCATCTGCAGCACGGGAAAAGTTGTGAAGATGAGATGATAAGATGGATCACGCAAGGGCGGGCGGCTGTGAAGAAGCTCGTCAAGATCTCGCAGAGCAGAGCAACAACAAATAGCACAAAGATCCGGCTAGCTGAAACACTCGTGTTTTCTGTGTTCTTTTATGATTGCAAAACGTGGACACTCGAGGCCAGAGACAAACAGCGTATTGATTCTTTTGAGCTTTGGGGCTGGCATAGGACACTACGTACAAAATGGACCGAAAGATGAACAAATGTGTCCATTATTGAACAACTCGATATCTCCAGACGCCTTTCTTTTTGACTCACCGAAAAATTATCCAGTTCTTTGGCCACATTCTGAGAAGAGATGGAGAAAATCTAGAGAAAATAATCTTGCAAGGAAAGATCGAGGGCACGAGACCAAGAGGAAGAGCAGCTAACAGATGGATAGTTTAAATCAAGAGGATCTCCGGTCTACCTCTTCGGCAGGCACTAAGAGAAGCTGGCAACTGTATGGGACGGAGATGCTCAGTTCATGGGGTCACAACACTCAGCAATGAGCACAACGACTGATGATGATTATGATGATGATATTCACTGTATATTTACTTCCCTCCTGCTCCCTCCTCCTTTCAATGAGAGGCGGCTGGTTTGATGACGACGATGTTTGGTTTGTGGGACACTCAACTGTGTGGTTTTCAGCACCCGTACAAATTCCCAACCTTTACTCAGCCCAATCTCACCAGTTTCATAAATGTTGATGAAATGATGTGGACAACACAAACACCCAGTCATCTCGAGGCAGATGAAAATCCTTGACCCTGCCAGGAATCTAACCCGGGACGCGGCTGGTTTGAATTCGTAACTTTAATGGGTGTCCAGAACCTGAAGCTCGGGGCAACAGTTTTGCTAACTTTTAAGGTGTAGTGAGTTCAGAAAGGTGATCTGTATTGACTGTGCATACACTTGCTGGGGCATTGATAATGTTTGCTTTCGTGGCTGGTCGCTCTGAACATTGTCCCTGCCCCCCCATGAATCTCAACCTGGCACTCGCCTTACCAACAATTAATTTTATATGATCTTTCCACTTCAAATTGTTCTGTTTGTATACTCCCATATATTTTACAGAAGTAACTGGTACCAGTGTGTGTTCCGCTATCATATAATCATACAATGAAGGATCCTTCTTTGCCTATCCGCTGCAGGTCTTCCTGCATTTCACTGCAATTTCAGAAGATTAAGATGCCTTCAAAAGTCCAATACTGACTATTAACAGGAATGAGCAGATTTCAATACCTTCATCAATGAAGCACAATCCTATGAGACTATTGATGCCTTCTTATCCGTGTTCGTTAAGCAAACAACAAACTCCCAAAGATAACAGATTAACTTATTGTTAACATTAAGTCCAGTAAACTAGCCCAATTCTGCAACCCATGAATGAATTTTATTTTAAAAAACATATACTACAATGCTGCTGAAAAATTATGAACTGTGAATGAAATTGAAAATGTACACAAGCAACATTTGTAAGGCAATACACAGAGATTCCATTCTCCATTTGTGATCCTTTTTTTTTAAGCACCAAAAATGTCAAAAAAATTCTATATTTCTACTTCATTAAAGCTAACTCTGTCATGACAACTTTGTCATCAATGTATTTTTAATAAAATATAAACTCAGAGTTATGAAAGTAGGAAATTCACTTCACTTCTACAATCCATATAGCAGAGATGCTGAGTCATGGACAAGCACAACAAAAAGACTGTCACGAAATAAGCTTTCGGCCAAAACACACACACACACACACACACACACACACACACACACACACACACACACACACACACACACACACACACACACAGTCTCTGGCAGCTGAAGCCACACTCCATTACATTCAATCCTGTATTTTCCATTGTCTGAAATTCATTTCTACAATGCAAACAAGTGCGATGAAAATAGATGGTAACTTCCGATATTAGCAGACAATGCCACCACACCCCACCCCTCTCCCTCCGTCGGCATTAAAACTTTCCTGGGAAAGAAAACTCGTCCCCAACATTCTGTCCTGTTGATGCACATTGAGTACTGTGCGATCCTTTGTTTTGGCAGTAGCAGCAGTATTGGAATTGTATCAAGCTAATGTGAAAGATTTCTTTAACTTCTCATTTGGCTGGAATAGCGAACTATACATCGGAGAATGTCTTCAAGGTTTGTAAGACATCCTGTTTTGCTATCCTGTTCCACACACATCATTGAACTTCAGATCACAGCAAAGAAATGTCATTTAGAAGTATTCATGCGAAAACTGTCTTCACACAGCTTCTTTAAGTATTTACGTATTGTTTACAATGTGTGCACCAGCAGTGGAAACTATTCAAAGAAGGAACCAGAATTGGATAAATACTAATCAGTC
Organism: Schistocerca nitens; assembly: GCF_023898315.1. Taxonomy (NCBI): domain Eukaryota; kingdom Metazoa; phylum Arthropoda; class Insecta; order Orthoptera; family Acrididae; genus Schistocerca; species Schistocerca nitens. Next base: position 157,676,676 of record NC_064624.1, on the reverse strand, counting down.
TCCTCGAATATTTCAGAATGATTTCTGAACATTCCGCAAGTTTTCAGCATGCATATTCAAAACTCTTCAGGCCTGCCCATTTGCAAACAATGCAGCCAGAGATTTACTTTACACACTAAAATGTCCCAATAAAACTGTATCAACAACACTGCACAGCAATGACAGTAACAAACTCAACAAAAATACTTCATTGAATATCTGTTGGGCAGCAGAAAACTAATTTATATTAGACACTTCAAACACTTCTCATGCATCTTCTAAACATAGATGGTCCCATGCTATGATAGGATGTCAAATTACATGCCTACATCAGTGATCCCTACATTTCTTGCCTCAGTAGGATTGGTCGCAACATTCCCTCAAACACAGCTGCCAGTTCCACACACTAATTATCCTGCAAAGTCTTCTCAGACCAATGTTTACCTGCTTCAAAACACTCTCGATTCTTCAAACTAAACATGTGAGTGGCCAAGACAAGGGTTTCAGTTGAGAGTGACCAGCCACAGCGAGTGTGTAAATTCTTGACTGACAAAACTTAGTAATGCTGAGGGCTGCCTCTTCTGTTGATAGAGCTATGCCAGCTTCACATCCAGAAGGAACTCTTGTCATTCCAGGAAGATGTGGCAAATGCCAATGCCACTTAGTGACCTGTGAGATCAAATGGAACCTGCAACATAAAAGAATAGTGTAGATCTCTATCCATGTTCAATGTAGTACCCAATATTAAGTTGAGAGTATAATAGTGCGTTACGACTATTCACCAAATTTTGTCATTTCTTATTTAACATTGATATGAGCTTACAAATGCTCTTCAACCTACAAGCATATTATTTTAATCCTGGAGGGCATAATTTTACATAAAATAATGTCTGGAAAACTGGAGAAAAATGAAAATGTTACTTCTGTTTAATGCTATGTTCCATAATGTAAAAGGAATCCAACCAAACTAAAATGTACAACTCCTAAATGAGACCTTGTGTAAACGTTAGCAGTTGAAGTAATTATGTAATTAGTATGAAATTTATTTGGCACCACTTGTTTTCTAAAACTTTGCAAAAAAATTATTAAAATTTTACTGATGTCAAATATTTTCCATCTTTTTGCAAAGCCTTATGTTGTACTCTACTATCAGGGTTGTTATCTAAACCAACAAATAAAGCCAATTTTTTTAATTAAGAAAATTAAATTAACATACAAAACATTACGTACTTAGCCTTACACAAATTATAAAGATCTATCATATTTACTTAAGGCAACTATTTACCATAACGAGTTAAGGCAACTATTTACCATAACGAGCACCTGTTTTATTAATGTAGTGTTTTAACTTTTCTTGCAATACGAGAAACACAGTCAAATAATGAACGCATTGTTTCATGGTAATATGTACCGATAAAATTCTCTCGAGCTTTCTGTAAGCCGCTCAGTTCCTCGGGCTGGTATTCAGCACGAGACAGCTTCCGCTCGATGCACGAAGGCCTTAAGAACGAAACATTTTCGAGGGCTACAAAAATCACCACATTTCGCAAGCCATCTTTCTGGAAACACAGAAGCAGAGATATCCCAAAGGGACTCAAAGACGCTTGCATTTTGCCATTCAGTGGCTCAGTAACAGGAAAGATTAGCCAGTTCCTAGAGAGGCATAAAATCAATTCTGCTTCACGATTCGACAAAAATTCAAAAACTCATTCGCTACGCCTATGAAAGACAATGTAGGACTAAGAATGCCAGGAATATATAAAACACCATGTGTATATGGACAGTTTTAAATCAGAGAGACTGTGCACACAGTTAATTGCACTGTGTAGAACACTAGAGATGATTTCGCCTTCGGTACCCTGAGAAATGAGCGGTAGCGAAGCACGCTCTAGAAAATGGACATCGTATTGCATTCACCGAGACATCAGTTACTACACGGACTAGTAGTTTCTGGAATAGTGTAATTAAAGAAGTGACCAACATGTAAAACTGCGAGAGCACCCTCAATAAAGACAGCAGTTGACAACTAAGAATGGCTTGGGATCCGGCCATCTGAAGATTGAGGTGGGTGTGCAATGAAAACATTACCTCGTATGGCATTGGTGCGGGCACCAATAACGTCACAGAAGGCAGCACAGATGGTAGCAGTCACCACACGACAACAGCCAAGGAATATTCGGCAGAAAGCTTGTGGATTTTAAACCACTTGATGCGGTTGGAAGCACGAAAGAATTTTATCGAGACAGTTAAAAGAACATTTTCACTTCCACAAAAAATTAACTTCTTGCAGAACTGTAATGACTAAAGCACAATTTAATTTAAATGCAGAAATTCACAGCACTTCACCAATTTAATGGGTCATTCCTCTCCTAAATCATCTCTTATTTTGATCCAACAAGATCGTCGGTGGAGAAGATCCTCTCAATGGAAGAAGTGACAGCAGAGCAAGAAGTGAGGCACTAATAAGGTAGTTGTAAGAATAGGTTACTGTTTTGAATAAATTAATCATAGGAATTTAAACCAAACTAATCCTCAATATGGACAACCCCCAAACAACACAGCTAACCCACAAAAACCCAATGTCACCCAATGGGTTCGTTTTTTTAAAAAATGTATAGTTGTTCCTCAACCCTGCTATCTGTAAACTCACAACTACTGTTTTCTGCTACGGGTGAGAGTCTACTAGACAAGATATTTGACAATGCTTTATTTGCAATATTTTGGAGTGTTATGCATAGTTGCCACATTGAAATATATCTCCTATCTCTTATATCAAACACAATATCCCTACATTCCGTTGTTCTGGCAACCCTTACTTTTCCCAGATGAGGCACAACTCAACTCTTCTGGCTTTCAATAGATCTCATGTTATATCATAATCAGCCGATAGTGCTTTATTATTCTTCTGTCGGGCAGTTGCTTTGTCTACTTTGTCTTTCACTATTAATTTTGTGATAGAATTTTCCGACACCATTTGTTTTTCCAATTTTTCAACCTGCTTTCTTTCCGTTTCTCTTTTTTTCTGCTGATGCAGTTTCTTCTCACATTTATTTTATCTTGATAATTTCTTACCACTATATGTTTGTACAATTTCCCAAGCATTTTCCTATAAGCCAGGTTTTTTTTCCATAATTTATTCTCTTACAATCTTCATCAAACCAGGAATTCCTTGACTGTTTTCCTTCTTTCCCTAGCAGTTGTTCTGCTGCCTTAATGATGGGATCCCTGCAAGCACTCCACTCCTGATCCAGAGAACCACTTACACTATAGTTGGACTCGCGAATAATGGCGGTCGAGTTTAGGGTTATTCTGCACACCTACGCCGTGCATACTCCAAGAGCCAATGAGGGTTCAGTAGTATTCTGAGCATTCCGCTCTGAACGCCATAGCTAACGCGAGCATTAAATGTGATCGTAGCGAGTTGTTTAGTGCGTTTATATTTCATTGTTCCAAGTTCTCATGGCCGATGGTGGTGGTAAGCGATAAATTCTGCATAAGCAAGCGAGAGACAATTTGGGGGATATACGCTTCCTTCGAGCAGAAACCGTGCGTGTACCCCAATTGTCGATTGGAATCGTCAGCAATGCCATTCCCGTCCGTGCCTCGACATGCGCAGTCCGCAATCACTTGTGGATCGGACTATAAGAATGTATGGGGCAACATTCTCAAAACCTTCTCAGATATGTCTCAGCAGTCTTTATTTCTTAGCTTTGATGCCATATACTTTCTTTGAGATGTTGCTTTCACTTTTCTTGCATTAGATATCCGAGCTCTTAGTTTCGCAATTAGAAGGTGGTGGTCTGAATCCACATTAACTCCTCTGTAGTGAGTTTTCCAAATGCCTGTCGTCAATAACTACACGATCATTTTGGTTGAGGGTGTGCTGATCAGGGCTAGACCATGTTGCTTTATGAATCTTTTTGTGTGGGAACAATAGTGCTACCTACAGTCACGTTATGTGGTAGTGCAAACTGAACAACTCTGTCTTTTATCATTTTTGTATTCATGGAGGCTATGCTTTTCTATTGCTTAACAATAATGATCTTTTCCAATCTGTGCATTGAGGTCTTCCATATTTAACATCATGCACGGATTATACATCATAGGCTCACTCAAGGTTTTCGTGGAAGGTGTCCTTACGCTGATCAATGAATAGTTTGTGAATCGGGCCTTCAGTCTCATTTGTGAGATTCTAGATGTTATTCCAGTAAATCCACTCACTATAAAATTCATGGTTGCTCTCTGGACCATCGCAGATGATTATCCAGCTTCCCATATCAAGCACTGCGTGCCATTCCATTGCATTTTCTGTAGGGTAACTATGCCTGCCTCGGTTTGATCGAGCTATTATAGGAGTCACACTTTCACTTAGGTGAAACGTCAATTCATCACCAATGACACCGTCCAGGAATTCTTTGCTGTCATGCAGGAACATTTTGTTTGCAAAGCTGGCGTGTGAACCATAGTGTATAGGCTTCAGATCTTGTAACAACTGCAAATGATAAGACAGTTTTAAGCACCTCCTCGGAAGTCTTCACACTAACATCACTCGAATTGCTAATTCGAACCAGCCTTCCACAATGATTTCTTGAGGCTACATGCGAAAGACTCACTAGTTCATCCAGAAAAGGTTGTGTGAAAAGGTTTCCACATGATTATGGCCGCATGAAGGGAATCAACTGATTCTGAATGGTAGTTGGAGCTAGATGCATGCGCAGGGTGTATACGTGGACAAGGAAAAAAATTCCTGGATTTTTCCTGGATTTCTCGGTTAAAAATACACTTTCGCATGGATGAAAATACACTTTTTCCGTGTTAAGTGACAGTATACTCTTCTTCGGCACTGTAAAAGTCATCAATCCTTAGAATGATTATGGTTTTATATACCGGAGTAGAATTTCCTGGCACTTTAGAAAACAAAAGTCTGGGGGAAAAACACATTTTGAAAGACCTTTGATGTGCAGCAACATGTACACTGCATATTTTCATATTACAAAGATATAAATTTGAATTCCACCAAATAACGCATGCTACTATCTGAAGCATTGAAATTGAGATTGCGATGTGCTTTTGTAAGCGTCATAGCTCATTCATGTGATCTCGCCAGCTGATGACAGCATAGGACACGTGATGTAGTCAGCCAATAGCAAAATCACTCTTAAGTAGCGCAAATACACAAATAAGAAAAGTTAATGGCTTAAATTAATATACATAGAATTCACATATAATATTGGTCTCTAAGATTAATAAGTTGGAAGACAAGCTAAGCTTCCACATATAATGTTGATCTTTTTTGCACGTGTTGAACTTTAAGATACACACACACAAATGTGCCAGTAAAATTTTTAATAATGACGCAAACGTCTCATCTTCTGGGGTCGAAATATATCTAAATGGTCGTCCTCAAAGAGTTGATTTTTAAATGAGAGTCAAACGCTTTGTGATTTAAGAAATTCATCGTACATTCTCGCACATAATTCATCTTGCGTAGAAGGAAATCTGCTTTGAATGTAATGCTTTTCAAACCACCATTTGCAATATTTTCCCACGACCTGTTAGAAATAGGTTCGTTTCAGCAGTTGCAAGAAAGCGCCAGATAACTGGCGCCACCGCGGTTCCGCAGCTACGATAATGCAGGAAGCCCATATGTTCGTACATGTAAAACATTAAAAGATCTTACATTATGTCATAAAAGAAACAAGACATCAAAGGATACTTCAAGAGCGTCGGGATTTCGCGAACCATACTAAAGTGCATAATTCGGCTTAAAATGCACATCCGTATGTAAATTTTCTTGGAGTACCGGTACTCACGTTTGGCTCTTTATTATAGCATAATGCCATTTGTGCACTTGAAATGCAGCAAACAGTTGAAACCAGCCAATAGTGTGAAATTAAACACTTTGTTTCAAATAAATTGACTGCCTCAGTAGAAAGGATTAATAGAAGCTAAATCTCTTTAGCAAACCGGCAAAAATAACTTCATTGTTCTGTAAGGCGATTAATGCTTGACTGTCAAAGGTGGAAATAAAATCTGAAACTATTAACATATTTTAGCCTGCCGTAATTATGCAAATGTATTTTAATTCATTTGATAGCTCCGGGCCACAAAAAGCCTTTTGTTATCATTTAATGTGAGAGCAATAAACGAAGAGGAAACAACAAAATCACTGAATGTAAACACAGGTCATGCGGAGACTAACCACCTCCCCACCACAACTCAGACTGCTCTGTGCATCAAACCCGGATCTACGATATTTCCGAACCGGGGCAATATTAAGTGGTTGCGCCCAGCCACACTTCTGTAACCATAAGTGGGAGAAGGTACTACTCATACGCAACTCAACAGCGCATGCGCAAGAGCCCGCCCTCAATTGCTCAAACAAATCTAATTTAAACAGTTGTCACGTCACGCTCATCGGAGGAAATTTGTGATAAAAAATTGCATAGTGTTCCTAAAGCCTTTGACACACTTTACTGTTGGCAGACGCTTGTATGAGCACTGTTTTGTTGTTGTATATGGCTCATTTCCTTTGCAACGTAAGATATATTTTCGTTTTTTCTCGTTCATGTTTTGTTGCTGCAGTATTATTGTGTAGTAGCGTGATACACTATAGTTCAATTCTTTTATCTTGGCGGTTCGCGCATGCCAGCCCAGACGCGGGAGATTGCTGCGTTGCCAGTTGTATGCGCCAAGAGAAGCAGCGCCATAGTATAGTATAGTTCGCAAACTTAACGTTTAGGGGGCAGCGCGCAATTTATGAAGTATAGCCACCACGGCCGCAATAACCCGTTTGCTGCTACAGAGACGTGCTCCCCTTGTCATCACTGCACTGCTCGCCTTTGCAGTCACATGGTGTCCCGACTGCTTTGACACACTTATCATTCGATTTCATAAAAACTATTTCGCCCAAAAATTTGATTTTTACCTATCTTCTTGACTAATACCTTCCCCCCATAAATGACTTAATTTTGTTTCGATGTTCAACGCAGTTATTGTGCAGCATTAGATGTAGTAAACCATTGCACGAAATTTTGAAGAGTTTGCAGAGGTAAAAGTCCATAGCGTATACTTTCCATATGGTCGATTTTAGTTGCCACTAGCAATTTCAAAAAATTACATTCAAACTAATAAAATTCATGAAGTAAGACACTTCGATATTGTTCTTAAATAAAGAAAATATTAAACACCGAACAAGGTTTGAACTCAGAACCTTTCACTTAGCAGCCATACACTTTAACCATTACACTAACATGGCTCATCGTTCAATGCAGCTCCCGGAGGACTTTAAAATATCACGCAAAATACTGACAAACACTGTTGGTATGACTATGAATTACTCACGTTTCGTCGAAGTACAATAGGAACTAACAATTACCACTATTCTTTATTGCGAAAAAGCGGCTAGTGAGATTGATACAAACACCTTTCCTAGCTATTGCCTGAATTAGGAGGCTTATTGCTTGTTTGGTTTCATTAATAGAATATGACGCAATTGGTATAAAGAATGCTTTTTCCAAACTTTCTATAAAAGAAAGTCTGCTATGAAGACACTGCTTTCGTTCAGTTACTTTATTTATGACTGAACGTTTCTAAAACTGAAGACACTCGTCCGTGATCTGCACTGCAGTCGAGCTCTGGCAACGTCGTTCTCTGTTCAGTGGCCGACTGTGTTTTGTGACGTCAGATGCGCAGAACGAACATGAACTCGGCCACCGTCATAAATGACGCGCACTTTAACAACCTTTGTTAGAGTATTGGTTCTTACCAATCAAAATCACAAAAATTTAACCGAAAATTAAAACAATGAAAAATTCCCAGAAATTTAAAGAATTCCCGGGTTTTTCCCGGATCTCCCGGTTTTCCCGGGTCGTATACACCCTGATGTCACATTCCATTTAGGAAATCATTATGAAATTCAATATTCAAACACCACAGTGTGAAGAGTGTGCCAAGAATAAGAAATTTTGGGCATTACCTCTCACCACAGACATCACAGTGGCAGACAGCCTTCATTTAACGGCTGGGAGCAGTGGCGTATCTGTAGAGTTGTCAGTGCTAACACACACACAACAATTGACGAAATAACTGCAGAAATCAATGTGAGACGTAAGACGAATATATCCATTAGGACAGCGCAGCGAAATTTGGCATTAATGGGCTATGACAGCACATGAACAACACATGACATCATCTACGTCAACTGCAGCACCTCTCCTGAGCTTGTGACCGTATCGGCTGGACTCTAAAAGACTGGAAAACTGTGGCCGACTCAGACGAGTTCCGATTCCAGAAGGTGAGAGATGATGGGGCAGAGTTCAAGAGTGGTGAAGACCCCATGAAGCCACGGACCCATATAGTCAACAAGGAACTCTGCAAGCTGGTTGTAACCATGGGCTGTGCTTACATGCTGCAAGTTTAAACGCAGCCAAAACCTCTCAGACAAACAGAAGGTAAACGATGTCAAAGTTAGCGTAAGGAAGGCTATGCGTGAAGCGTTCAGTGAATTCGAAAGTAAAATTCTATGTACCGACTTGACAGAAAATCCTAGGAAGTTCTGGTCTTACGTTAAATCAGTAAGTGGATCGAAACAGCATATCCAGACACTCTGGGATCATGATGGCATTGAAACAGAGGATGACACGCATAAAGCTGAAATACTAAACACATTTTCCAAAGCTGTTTCACAGAGGAAGACCGCACTGCAGTTCCTTTTCTAAATCCTCGCATGAACGGAAAAATGGCTGACATCGAAATAAGTGTCCAAGGAATAGAAAAGCAACTGAAATCACTCAACAGAAGGAAGTCCACTGGACTTGATGGGATACCAATTCGATTCTACACAGAGTACGCGAAAGAACTTTGCCCCCTTCTAACAGCCGTGTACCGCAAGTCTCTAGAGGATCAGAAGGTTACAAATGATTGGAAAAGAGCACAGGTAGTCCCAGTTTTCAAGAAGGGTCGTTGAGCAGATGCGCAAAACTATAGGCCTATATCTCTGACATCGATCTGTTGTAGAATTTTAGAACATGTTTTTTGCTCACGTATCATGTCATTTCTGGAAACCCAGAATCTACTCTGTAGGAATCAACATGGATTCTGGAAACAGCGATCGTGAGAGACCCAACTCGCTTTATTTGTTCATGAGACCCAGAAAATATTAGATACAGGCTCCCACGTTGATGCCATTTTCCGTAACTACCGGAAGGCGTTCGATACAGCTCTGCACTGTCGCCTGATAAACAAAGTAAGAGCCTACGGAATATCAGACCAGCTGTGTGGCTGGATTGAAGAGTTTTAGCAAACAGAACACAGCATGTTGTTCTCAATGGAGAGACGTCTACAGACAAAGTAACCTCTGGCGTGCCACAGGGGAGTGTTATGGGACCATTGCTTTTCACAATATATATAAATGACCTAGTAGATAGTGTCGGCAGTTTCATGCGGCTTTTCGCGGATGATGTGATAGTATATAGAGAAATTGCAGCATTAGAAAATTGCAACGAAATGCAGGAAGATCCGCAGCAGATAGTCACTTGGTGCAGGGAGTGGCAACTGACACTTAACATAGACAAATGTAATGTATTGCGAATACATATAAAGAAGGATCCTTTATTGTGTAATTATATGATAGCGCAACAAACACTAGTAGCAGTTACTTCTGTAAAATATCTGGAAGTATGTGTACGGAACGATTTGAAGTGGAATGATCACATAAAATTAATTATTGGTAAGGCGGGTGCCAGGTTGAGATTCATTGGGAGAGTCCTTAGAAAATGTTGTCCATCAACAAAGGAGGTGGCTTACAAAACACTTGTTTGGCCTATACTTGAGTATTGCTCATCTGTGTGGGATCTGTACCAGGTCGGGTTGACAGAGAAGATATAGAAGATCCAAAGAAGAGCGGCGCGTTTCATCACAGGGTTATTTGGTAAGCGTGATAGCGTTACGGAGATAGCTTGCTGTCCAGGTTTCGAGAGGGTGCATTTCTGGATGAGGTATCTAACATATTGCTTCCCCCTACTTATACCTCCCGAGGAGACCACGAATGTAAAATTAGAGAGAGATTCGAGCGCGCACAGAGGCTTTCCGGCAGTCGTTCTTCCTGCGAACCGTACGCAAGTGGAATGGAGAAAGGAGGTAATGACAGTGGCACGTAAAGTGCCCTCCACCACACACCATTGGGTGGATGGCAGAGTATAAACGTAGATGTGGAATGGACTGGATCCTCTGGTCCAATGAAATTATCACTGACTGGAAGTGTTTATGTTCATCTACTTGGAGACCATTTGCAGCCATTCAGACTTCATGCACCCAAACAATGAATTTTTATGGATGACAATGCATCATGTCGCCAGGCCACAACTGTTTAAAATGGATTTGAAGAACATTCTGAACAATTCAAGGGAACAATTTGACCACCCACTGAACATTTACGGGACATAATTGAGAGGTCACTTTGTGCACAAAATCCTGCACCAGCACCACTCTCGCAACACTAATGGAAGGTCACAGACATTTCTGCAGGACACTTCCAAAGATTTGTCGAGTCCACGCCATGTCAGTTGCTGCACTATGCCGGGTAGGAGGAGGTCTCACATGATATTTGGAGGCATCTTTGACTTTTGTCACCTAAGTGTATCATTACAACTATATGTTGAGTGTAATAAATACTGCAACACCTTAACCTGAAGCACCCTGTAAAATAAATGCATTTACAACAAATAACAATCATGTAACAGAACAAACTCTTACGGGACTTGGTAGATTAATCTGCCACGAGTAATGAGTATGATGGGCAAACATCTATTAGGCGCACTACGAATGTAGTGTTGTGGACATGTTGGGAATGTGGGTCTCACAGGGAGCGTGCAAGGGATAAGTCCCTGCAGACGCACTATCCTCTGTGTCCTCGGTGGCTCAGATGGATAGAGTGTCTGCCATGTAAGCAGGAGATCCCGGGTTCGAGTCCCGGTTGGGGCACATATTTTCAGCATGTCCCCAATGAAGTACCGTATTTACTCGAATCTAAGCCGCACTTTTTTTCCAGTTTTTGTAATCCAAAATACCGCCTGCGGCTTAGAATCAAGTGCAAAGCAAGCGGGAGTTCTGAAAAATGTTGGTGGGTGCCACCACAACTAACTTCTGCCGTCGAATATATGTAGCGCTACAAAGGCATGATTTGTAGGCACAAAGATAAATACTGGCACCAAAACCTCTGCGTCAGTAAATAAATTAAAAAAAAAAAAGGTTGAAGACGAGCCTTTTTCCTCCGCCCCGAGTTTCGACCACTGCATTTTGGTACATTATCCAACGAAGTAAATACAAATTACATATTGTTCATCTTCGAATGTAGCTGCATTTCAATGTACTACAAAAATGCGACTGGCAAGACTGTTTGGGATGTTTGTCAATATGGCCAACTCTGCGTTCTGAATTTTTTCCTACCTGTGAGAAGAAATGGCTGCTAATAGGAACTTTTATGAATTGTGAATCACATGCAGTATTCTCTTCACCATAAGAATAATACGAATATAAACATTTTGCCATGTATTGTTTCGTGTTTGCTACTATCTCATTTAAATCCTGTCTGCCTAATAAACTACGAAACTAGAGTGAGACAACAGCAAACGCGGAAGAATATACATATCATGTAATGTTTATATTCGTATTATTCTTATGCCTAATAGTGATACAGTCAGAAATGAAGCACGGCAATTGACTAGATTTTTTAAATGTAAGATGACTAATTTCTGTGCAGAATGTAATGAACTAAAAAGCCGCCTGCAAAGATTTTCAAACGGAGAAAAATTTTCGTTAAAATTTCGTTCAGAACATCATCTATCATAGCGCGCACAAAAGCAGGCCATGCCGCGAGCGGCGACAGGCCGTAAACACGCACAATCAGAATGCGACAAACAATGCATGACACAGTACAGTAATGCATTTTCAGCTTAGAGTGACGTAAACACCTATAACAAAGAAAACGGCGCTTATCAGATCAAAGCAAAATAAGCAATCGATTCAAACCAGACGAAGCACGTGAAAAAGGAAGGGTACCCGTATAAATACAGACAGAGCGCCTGATGCATAGCAATGGCTACCTGGTAAAGCTTAACTGCTAAGCTTACGACTCGAACCAAACTACTGTAGCTGTATCGTCATTCATTCGACCTAAATTGTGTCTCATATTACAATGGACCAACTTTGTTTCGATTTGGAGGTGGGACCTAAAACTTTTCTCTCCCCTTGAATTTCGAGTCTCAAATTTCAGGTGCGGCTTAGATTCGGGAAAATTTTTTTTCCTTGATTTCGAGTCTCATTTTTCAGCTGCGGCTTAGATTCGAGTAAATACGGTATATCAACGCCCGTTTGCAGCTAGGGTGTCCATTTAATTATCATTTCATTCTAACGAAAGCTGCATGGTCATCCACGGTAACTGTTCTTTCGGGAACAGATACTACCTTCATATATATGTAACAGAACAGTCTTATCCACCTCCGTCTGGACTTCCTACCAATTGCATAAAAACTGTTCATCATGTCTGCCTTACATACACATCCCACATTTGAATTTTATGATTTTACTATTTTTGTGCAAGACACTGTTTTAGTAGTGCCAACCTTTTCTTTTATGACTGGTATCATATACAATTATGGGTGAGTCACCTGTAGACGCCAACATGACTGCATGTTTGCCCTATTTCATGCATGCAATACCATCAGAACCAACCAACTTGACACTGTTTCCTCTTTGTAACTTCTTATCTAGTTTCAGTAGAAGTCATTTCCTGTGGGATCGAATTGTGCTACAGGAAGAATTTTTTCATGTTTTAGTTTCTGTAAGATAAATACCCCCAGACTTCAAGAAGAATACAATGATACAAATCCCAAAGACAGCAGGTGCTGACAGGTGTGAAAACTACAGAACTATCAGTTTAATAAGTCACGGCTGCAAAATACTAACACAAATTTTTTTTACACACGAATGGAAAAACTGGTAGAAGCTGACTTCAGGGAAGATCAGTTGGATTTCGTAGAAATGTTGGAACATGCGAGGCAATACTGACCTTACGACTTATCTTAGGAGATAAATTAAGAAAAGGCAAACCTACACGTTTCTAGCATTTCTAGACTTAGAGAAAGCTTTTGACAATGTTGACTGGAATATTCTCTTTCAAAATACAGGGGTAAAATACAGGGAGGGGAAGGCTATTTACAATTTGTACAGAAACCAGATGGCAATTATAAGAGTCGAGGGGCATGAAAGGGAAGGAAGACTTTTGAGAAGGGAGTTAGACAGGTTTGTAGCCTATCCCCGATGTTATTCAATTTGTATATTGAGCAAGCACTAAAGGATACAAAAGAAAAATTTGGAGTAGGAATTAAAATGCATGGAGAGTAACTTAAAACTTTGAGGTTTGCCAATGACATTGTAATTGTGTCAGAGACAGCAAAGGACCTGGAAGAGCAGTTGAATGGAATGGACAGTGTCTTGAAAGGAGGATATAAGATGGACATCAACAAAAGCAAAACGAGGATAATGGAATGTCGTCTAATCAAGTCGCGTGATGCTGAAGGAATTAGATTAGGAAATGAGACACTTACATTAGTAAAGGGGTTTTGCTATTTGGGGAGCAAAATAACTGATGATGGTCAAAGTAGAGAGGATATAAAATGTAGACTGGCAATGGCAAGGAAAGCGTTTCTGAAGAAGAGGATTTGTTAATATCGAGTTTAGATTTAAGTGTCAGGAAGTCGTTTCTGAAAGTATTTGTATGGAGTGTAGCCATGTATGGAAGTGAAACATGGACGATAAATAGTTTGGACAAGAAGAGAATAGAAGCTTTCGAGATGTAGTGCTACAGAAGAATGCTGAAGATTGGATGGGTAGATCACATAACAAATGAGGAGGTATTGAACATGATTGTGGAGAAGAGAAGTCTGTGGCACAACTTGACTAGAAGAAGGGATCGGTTGGTAGGACATGTTCTGAGGCATCAAGGGATCACAAATTTAGCACTGGAGGGTAGCATGGAGGGTAAAAATCGTAGAGGGAGACCAAGAGATGAATACACTAAGCAGATTCAGAAGGATGTAGGTTGCAGTAGGTACTGGGAGATGAAGAAGCTTGCACAGGATAGAGTAGCGTGGAGAGCTGCATCGAACCAGTCTCAGGACTGAAGACCACAAACAACAACAAATATCCAGAACAATAGGGCTATTGTTACAGAACAAAAAAACTAATGTATTCGCTGCATGTGGAGTATCTGTTTTACAAACAAAGGTGTAGTATTTCTGTTAATACTCGTTACATTCGTGTAAACAGTTCTGTGCAAACGCGTTTTAGTTATTGCAAGCTCGCATAACTGACCGTATATAGGGTCTGCACAGTATCATCTGTAAGGGAAAATTCAGTTGACTATGAAAATAGCAAACACGAACAAATTAAATGAGTTGTTAAAAATATCATTTAGTGACAGGCCTCTCAGATAGAGAATACTACATAGGCCACTCCCGAATCTGTAGCAGCAAACAAAAAATCAATGCAGTAAGTTTGATCCAGAAATTTGTGGTTGTGACGAAAGAAACGCATTTTTTTGTTTTCCTTGTGCATTGTTTGGGGGAGATGTTCATTGGTATAAGGCCGGAATAACTGATGTTGGGTGTATACGGTCTAAAATGAGAGTACACGAAATGTCAAAGCGACAAGTGAATAACTTGCTTAGTCTTTCACTTCTAGGCAAAACCAACATTCAGCAGAAATTAGATTTACAATATAGACAAACAATTGACAGCCACAACAAACATGTAGAAAAGAATAGATATACAGGGTGTACCATTTATCATGACCACCCTAAATAACTGTTTGTCCAGATGCAAATTACAAAATGTTTCAAGCAAATGTTCTTTAGCCGTCAGGGAGACATCAATCAACACGATTGCCTTTGTTGTAGCTTTGTTTTTTTACAAAAATATGGACAGCAGTATGACTTTTTTAAATGGCACCCTGTATTTTTTATTATGTAATTCATTTCCTCTCCTAAATAACTATTCAAAAATGTATCACAGTGCACCATTCACTGAAAAACAATGTTATTAATTACGTAACGCAACAATGACTTTAAGCCTGGGATCAAAAACTCTTCCACTTGCAGGAGTTGTCAGAAAACAAATGAAAGCCAAGTAAAACATGAAACAAAATTGACTGACTCTCCTGTACCACTGCCCAGGAGTAGAACATTCAAAGGTGCTCATAGTGGTTACCTTTGACACCAGTACACTGGTGCACTCGTTGAATGAAAGAATTATTTACTGCTTCCAGTGTTGCCTGCTGAAGAGAACTGCAGGCAAGCACGATACGATCCTGCATATCCTCTAGAGTTGTCGGAATATCGCGACAGGCAACGTCTTTAATGCACCCCGATACAAAAAAAGTTCAGAGGATTTAAATCAGGACACCTAACAGACCAAGTAACTGTACCTCCTCAACCAATCCATCTGGAAGGATACTTTCGGTTCAGAACACGACGTGCACACAAGGCATTATGTGCTGGACATCCAGTTGATACCACATAAGCATTTTGGTTCTTAGTGGCACTTAATGCAGAAGTGCAGGAAGAATTCGTATGAGGAAGTTGGCAAAAGCTGTGCCATTTAGACTACCATTGATGAAATAAGGGCCAATAATTGTAGTACCAAACATCCCACACCAGACGTTAACTCTAGATTGATGCTGATGTTCCACCTGTCTATGCCATCGTGGGTTGTTGCTGGACCAATAATGCATGTTCCTTGTATTTATCTATCCTTAGTTTGAGAAGGAACATTCATAGGTAAATAAAATACTGGAGAAGAAGTTGGGGTTGGTGAGGATTTGCTGCTGTGCTCACTCACAGAACTGAACACGATCCTGGAAATCATTCCCATGCAATTCTCGATGTAGGCGTACGTGGTAAGGATGAAACCGGTGACGTGTAAGAGTACGATGTACACCGGTTTCAGGAATGCCAATCTCGTGTTCAAGCTGTCGTGTGCTCACATGTGGATTCATAGCAACGGAAGCGAGAACAGTAGCTTCGGCAGCTTGGTCTGTGCGAGTGCTACGACGATTGCTTTGTTGTGGGTTCTTGTCAGGATATCGCTCTGTACAGTTCCACTGCCTGCATAGAATTTCACCTACCTTCAACAACAACAACAACAACAACAAAAGAAGCGTTATGTCGATGCAGTTTGTAGAAAGGACAGCTTTTACTGTATGTCTACTCTACACAACAGTATTTAAAAGGACTAAACTACTGTACTAAATGTACGTGTACATTAGAAGATAGAATTTCAATTACTGTTCTGCTAACTTACATTCCCCATAGAAGAGTAGCATTTCTACCTTCTCTTCATTGGTGTACATTCTACTCACACAACTCTTCAACTGACGACGGTTGACGGAATGATGGGTGTGCACTATACTTATGTTTACATTTGTCCCCTGTCAGTATCAGCATGTGGATGTGTTCCATTACCCCCAGCACCTGCACTAAACTGTGATACACTTTTGAATAGGTCTTTAGGAGAGTAAATGAATTCCTGAATAAAAAATACAGGGTGCCATTTAAAAAAGTCATACCACTGTTCATATCTTTGTACAAAACAAAGCTATAATGAAGGCAATCATGCTGACTGATGTCCCCCTGACAGCTAAAGAACATTTGCTTGAAACATTTTGTAATTTGCACCTGGTCAAACAGTTATTTAGAGTGGCCAAGATAAATGGGACACCCAGTATATTTAATTTAATTGTAATTAGTCTCAGCTCTCTGAGACTGCAGATGTGTGTGCAAGTTTCGTGTGTGTGTGTGTGTGTGTGTGTGTGTGTGTGTGTGTGTGTGTGTGTGTGTGTGTGTGTCTACTGCTGACAAAGGCCTTAATGGCCGAAAGTTTTAATTGTGTGAATTTTTTTATTGTGCCTATCGCGACTCAGCATCTCAGCTATATGGTTAGTAGTAACTTTCCTTCTCTGGTATTGTTACATTCCATCCTGGATTTTTTTCCATTGTTTAATTTAATTGTAAATTATATTTGGTTCTGTGGTGCTTTGGAACTGGCTCTCAGGGGCCACAATGAATCTTATGCCTCTCAAAATAAGAGTGTCTTTTTTTTGCAAGTTAATTCAGTTCAGCATGGAACTGGATAAAGATCTTCAAGTTCAACTCATTCAAGCATCAGCATTCAAAGGCATTACTAAGACTGTTCAGAATTAACTACTGCAACGCATGCTGGCATTTTATCATGACGAAGTTTGTAAAGAAATAAAACGTACAGATTATGTTGCAATAATCACAGATGAAAACACAGATTTATCTTCTGAATTTCAATAGATTATTGTTTTGCATTGTGTTGAGGGAAAACGTGGGGAAAGAAGAAGAAGAAGCTTTGGAAGTACACAATGCCGTCCTTTCTGAAATAAAATTACATTTTTAGTTCACTGGGCAATTCATTGCAGCCAACTTATTTGATGTAAATAAGTTTGATAAATACATCACAGATTTTTCAGACAAATTCCTTGAAATTAAAGACACATATAAATTTCTGGAAAAAAGAAAGTTGAAAGCTGAGCTTCAAGTCTTCTATGTTAGGCCGGAGTAGACAGCAGTTTCTGGAGCAGTTGCGTTTCTTTCACCAATTCTAGAGGATGAACTTTGTGACACGTTTGATGAGACTGTTAAAGTTTTGAAACTGCTAATCACGACGCCTATTTTGACATCGTAAGCTGAGCGGTGCTTTTCAACGCTCAAGAGAGTTAAAACATTCCTACGAAACACCATGAAAGAAGAATGACTGAGTGCCTCAGGGATGCTATCCTGTCAAAAGTCATTCGTGTGTAAAACTTAACATTTCAATCTGAAATGACAGATTTATTTTCCAACAAGTCGATTTACAATACTGTTCCTACTAATTATTTTGTACTGTCTTCCCAAAGTCATGGAGATGCCGTTTTTGGTGAGTAAAATGCTTTTAGTTTTAACTGTTGGTAATTTGATTAAATCTGCTTCGCAAATCCAGATTACAAGTTCAAATAATTTATACATGCTCTATTATTTCTCGTACTGGCACTCATGTTGTAGCGGATACTTTTCTGGCAGTCCACCATGAACGAAAACAAACAAGAAGTTCTGGGAAGTCGAGGGGAGAAGAGCTGAATGGGGTGACAAGCCACGCCCCTCCTCTCACAGGGCTGGCAGCCTACGTTTGTTTTCTGTGCTCCTGGGAAGGCACAACTGATGTAATAATGTACATATGGATCGCTGATTGCATCTGATGTGGTGAGAGTCATATTCGAAACCTGTGACAGAGCAAGATTGCTCTCTGCACTCATTTCAAAATAAAAAACAGGAAACATCCAGCAAGAACAACTCCAAGCAACGTGGCGCACACGAATCATTTGGTAACAGTTGGAGCGCAGTTGTTAGCTGAGGTTGGTGGTGCTGTTATGTGGTAGTTCAGGCCTTTTCTCCACCGGTATCTTAAGCAACTACACATCAAAACACCCCCTCTTATGACTGCCATGTAAAAGTAACCGAACATACCCTGTGAGGAGTGAAGAATTGAGCTGTTGATATGTGCGTGCCTGTGTGCATTTGTGTGTGTGCGCGCGAGAGAGAGATTTTTGGAGTTAGTGTTACGTTTTATATCTCATGCAGACATGCGAGAAAGATAGCTAAAGCAACCCCCCCCCCCCCCCTTTATCATACAATCACTTGCTATCATGTTCCCCAGAAATATCTCAATCTCTTACTGTGCATAAGAAGGGCTCTGTTGTAATACGTGTTCACTTCTGTTTCTCTATACTTTTTGTTTGATATATCTTATGATATATATGAATTATCGACAAAAATCCATAATATATTCGATGTACCAAACTAAGTTGTTATTTGTTTTTTTCTTTTTTTGGCACCACCAATGGAATGCCTCAGCGGCCGCCACTGTATGCAGATAACTAGAATATTTGTGACTTACCGAATGAAAGTGCTGGCAGGTCGATAGACACACAAACAAACACAAACATACACACAAAATTCAAGCTTTCGCAACAAACTGTTGCCTCATCAGGAAAGGGGGAAGGAGAGGGAAAGACGAAAGGATGTGGGTTTTAAGGGAGAGGGTAAGGAGTCATTCCAATCCCAGGAGCGAAAAGACTTACCTTAGGGGGGAAAAAAGGAAAAATGGACAGGTATACACTCGCGCACACACACACATATCCATCCGCACATACACAGACACAAGCAGACATATGAGGCAACAGTTTGTTGCGAAAGCTTGAATTTTGTGTGTATGTTTGTGTGTCTATCGACCTGCCAGCACTTTCGTTCGGTAAGTCACATCATCTGTGTTTTTAGATATATTTTTCCCACGTGGAATGTTTCCCTCTATTATGTTCAATCATTAACTAGAATATTTTATAGAAAAAGATACATGCATATGATATCTAGTATACTGTTATGTATAAGTGAGATGTTATATTTTTTTAACAGAAGCAATACAAAATAGTAGAGTTTCTATTGGTTTTATACGGGAGATTCTTTTGGGTAGTTAATAGAGATGACAACAGATGGTCCAACTTCCGTCGACTACAATTAATGATTTACTGGAATCTCCCGTTCCCTTTCTTTCACAAGTGATGACATGACTTGGACAAGTGGACATAATTTTCGCACCATAGGCATATTGCAAATGACATCAGTACATTGCATATTAGGTACATCACACACTGCAGGGGGAGATAACTGGGGAAAGCCCGCACAAGGAGTGCAACAGTCTGAAATATGACGTGCTAACATGAGTGGAAGGTAGTAAACGAGTAGAAGATAACGGTGCCCTCTAGCGAGGAATTGATTAATTGATAGTGTAGCTGCAGGATGAAAAGAAAATAAAGATAATTTTAGTAGGAGACATAAAAATAAGGCTACATTTAAGAAACAATGATAGATCAGTGTCAGAAGACAAACAATATTGGATCACCCACAGATATACACTCACGAGCCAAAGAAATTGGTGCATCTGTCTAATATTGTGTGGGACCCCTGCGAGCACGCAGAAGTGCTGCAACACGACACGGTTTGGACTCGACTAATGTCTGATGTAGTGCTGGAGGGAACTGACACCACGAATCCTGCAGGGCTGTCCATAAATCCTTAAGAGTATGAGGGGCTGGAGATCTCCTCTGAACAGCACGTTGCAAGGCATCCCAGATATGCTCAATAATGTTCATGTCTGGGGAGTATGGTGGCCAGTGGAAGTGTTGAAACTCAGAAG
Source organism: Schistocerca nitens (assembly GCF_023898315.1). NCBI lineage: Eukaryota > Metazoa > Arthropoda > Insecta > Orthoptera > Acrididae > Schistocerca > Schistocerca nitens. Next base: position 157,656,388 of record NC_064624.1, on the reverse strand, counting down.
AATGTCCCTGGAGCCACTCTGTAGCAATTCTGGACATGTGGGGCATCACATTATCCTGCTGGAATTGGCCCAAGTTCGTCGGAACGCACATTGGACACGAATGGATGCAGGTGATCAGACAGGATGCTTACGTACGTGTCACCTGGCAGACTTTTATCTAGATGTATCAGGGGTCCCATATCACACCCCCCACACTGTTACAGAGCCTCCACCAGCTTAAACAGATCCCTGCTGACATGCAGGGTCCACGGACTCACGAGGTTGTCTCCATACCCGTACACGTACATCCGCGCTATACAATTTGGAATGAGACTCATCCAACCAGGCAACATGTTTCCAGTTAACAGCCCAATGTCAGTGTTGATGGGACCAGCAAGGCATAAAGCTTTGTATTGTGGTTATCAGGGGTACACGAGTGGGCCTTCAGCTCTGAAAGCCCATATCGATAATGGTTAAATGGTTCTCAAGTCCATACTTCTCGATTGCCTAGCTTTGAAATCTGCAGCAATTTGTAGAAGGGTTGCACTAGTGAGATGTTGAACGATTCCCTTCAGTCATTGGACCCATTCCCGTGGGATCTTCTTCCGGCCGCAGCGAAGTCTAGATTTCATAGCTATCTCAGAGATGCTGTGTCCAATCACTCGTGTACCAACTGTAACACCACATTCAAACTAATTTAAATCTCGATAACTTGCCACGGTTGCAGCATAGCAGTAAACTGATCTAACAGCTGTGCCAGACACTTGTCGTCTTAAGTAGGCGTTGCTGACCCCAGTGCCGTTTTCTGCCTGTTTACATATCTCTGTATTTATATACGCATGCCTATACCAGTTTCTTTGGCACTTGAGTGTAGATGTTTTATAGAATGATTGAAAATGGAGAAAAGAAAATAGAGTTACCTCAACTAGCTGAGCAAGTTTTGTTCTCAGTATAAAATCCGCTGATTCTCCAAGGGATGAAAACGGCAAAAACGTTGTGGTTCAGCGAGACTGAGTCATCTCATCCACTCCTCGCCGTCATTTCCTATGCTGATTCCGATATTTCACGGTCCAATTCAGTATTTATGTCTCACACAATGTCTCCATGAAGCATATCTGTAACAAAGACAAATAGTAACTGTTACATGCAAGTGTAGAAAACAAAATAACCTGTAGAAATAATACTACTTATGTGAATAGTTATCCAAATTTCTACCAAAACCCTGCTACCCCCTGGAGTTCGCTTTCATCACCTCCTTCAGCAACTTTATTTTCCACTCCCTGCAACCTTTAAGAGTGGGCGAGAGCCAAACGCCACCTTGGCTCCAGGCTCAGGTTCGCGTTCACCTCGACCTCAACTCACTCCCAAAGGAGGTTATCCCGGCTTCGGTATACCACTCACTGTTTGTCGAACTTCGTTCAAAATTCATTAATACGATCTTCATTTATACAGATGGCTCTAAGACCAATGACGGTGTCAGGTGTTCTCTTATTGTCAGGGCACACAGTTTCAAATACCGGCTCCACGGCCATTGTTTGGTCTTTACAGCTGAGCTATTTGCCCTCTACCAGGCTGTTCTTTACATCCGCCGCCACCGACATTCTGCTTACGTCATCTGCTCTGATTCCCTGAGCGCCATCCAGAGCCTCAGTGATCCGTACCTGGTTCACCCTTTCGTGCACCGGATCCGACGCTCTCTTCGGCAGCTGGCGGACGACGGTTCTCCGGTTACCTTCATGTGGGTTCCTGGCCGTGTCTACATCTACATCTACATCCATACTCCGCAAGCCACCTGACGGTGCGTGGCGGAGGGTACCCTGAGTACCTCTATCGGTTCTCCCTTCTATTCCAGTCTCGTATTGTTCGTGGAAAGAAGGATTGTCGGTATGCTTCTGTGTGGGCTCTAATCTCTCTGATTTTATCCTCATGGTCTCTTTGCGAGATACAAGTAGGAGGGAGCAATATACTGCTTGACTCTTCGGTGAAGGTATGTTCTCGAAACTTTAACAAAAGCCCGTACCGAGCTACTGAGCGTCTCTCCTGCAGAGTCTTCCACTGGAGTTTATCTATCATCTCCGTAACGCTTTCGCGATTACTAAATGATCCTGTAACGAACCGCTCTGCTCTCCGTTGGATCTTCTCTATCTCTTCTATCGACCCTATCTGGTACGGATCCCACACTGCTGAGCAATATTCAAGCAGAGCAATATTCCAGCAGTGGTCGAACAAGCGTACTGTAACCTGCTTCCTTTATTTTCGGATTGCATTTCCTTAGGATTCTTCCAATGAATCTCAGTCTGGCATCTGCTTTACCGACAATCAACTTTATATGATCATTCCATTTTAAATCACTCCTAATGCGTACTCCAAGATATTTTATGGAATTAACTGCTTCCAGTTGCTGACCTGCTATAATGTAGCTAAATGATAAAGTATCTTTCTTTCTATGTATTCGCAGCACATTACACTTGTCTACATTGAGATTCAATTGCCATTCCCTGCACCATGCGTCAATTCGTTGCAGATCCTCCTGCATTTCAGTACAATTTTCCATTGTTACAACCTCTCGATATACTACAGCATCATCCGCGAAAAGCCTCAGTGAACTTCCGATGTTACCCACAAGGTCATTCATGTATATTAAGAATAGGAACGTTGATACGACACTCCCCTGCGGCACATCTGAAGTCACTCTTACTTCGGAAGACTTCTCTCCATTGAGAATTACATTCTGCATTCTGTTATCTAGGAACTCCTCAATCCAATCACACAATTGGTCTGATCATATGCTCTTACTTTGTTCATTAAACAACTGTGGGGAACTGTATCAAATGCCTTGCAGAACTCAAGAAACACGGCATCTACCTGGGAACCCGTGTCTATGGTCCTCTGAGTCTTGTGGACGAATAGCGCGAGCTGGGTTTCACACGACCGTCTTTTTCGAAACCCATGCTGATTGCTACAGAGTATATTTCTAGTCTCCAGAAAAGTCATTGAACATAATATGTGTTCCAAAACTCTACAACTGATCAACGTTAGAGATATAGGTCTATAGTTCTGCACATCTGTTCGACTTCCCTTCTTGAAAACGGGGATGACCTGTGCCCTTTTCCAATCCTTTGGAACGCTACGCTCTTCTAGAGAACTACGGTACACCGCTGCAAGAAGGGGGCAAGTTCCTTCGCGTACTCTGTGTAAAATCGAACTGGTATCCTATCAGGTCCAGCAGCCTTTCCTCTTTTGAGCGATTTTAATTGTTTCTCTATCCCTCTGTTGTCTATTTCGATATCTACCATTTTGTCATCTGTGTGACAATCTAGAGAAGGAACTACAGTGCAGTCTTCCTCTGTGAAACAGCTTTGGAAAAAGACATTTAGTATTTCGGCCTTTAGTCTGTCATCCTCTGTTTCAGTACCATTTTGGTCACAGAGCGTCTGGACATTTTGTTTTGATCCACCTACCGCTTTGACATAAGACCAAAATTTCTTAGGATTTTCTGCCAAGTCAGTACACAGAACTTTACTTTCGAATTCATTGAATGCCTCTCGCATAGCCCTCCTCACACTACATTTCGCTTCACATAATTTTTGTTTGTCTGCAAGGCTTTGGCTATGTTTATGTTTGCTGTGAAGTTCCCTTTGCTTCCACAGCAGTTTTCTAACTCTGTTGCTGTACCACGGTGGCTCTTTTCCACCTCTTACGATCTTGCTTGGCACATACTCATCTAACGCATATTGTACAATGGTTTTGAACTTTGTCCACTGATCCTCAACACTATCTGCACTTGAGACAAAAGTTTTGTGTTGAGCCATCAGGTACTCTGAAATCTGCTTTTTGTCACTTTTGCTAAACAGAAAAATCTTCCAACCTTTTTCAATATTTCTATTTACGGCTGAAATCATCGATGCCGTAACCGCTCTATGATCGCTGATTCCCTGTTCTGCGTTAACTGTTTCAAATAGTTCGGGTCTGTTTGTCACCAGAAGGTCTAATATGTTATCGCCGCGAGTCGGTTCTCTGTTTAACTGCTCAAGGTAGTTTTCAGATAAAGCACTTTTAAAAATTTCACTGGATTCTTTGTCCCTGCCACCCGTTATGAACGTTTGAGTCTCCCAGTCTATATCCGGCAAATTAAAATCTCCACCCAGAACTATAACATGGTGGGGAAATCTACTCGAAATATTTTCCAAATTATCCTTCAGGTGCTCAGCCACAACAGCTGCTGAGCCAGGGGGCCTATAGAGACGTCCAATTACCATGTCTGAGCCTGCTTTAACCGTGACCTTCACCCAAATCATTTCACATTTCGGATCTCCGTCAATTTCCTTCGATACTATTGCACTTCTTGTCGCTATAAACACGCCTCCCCCTTCACTGTCCAGCCTGTCTCTGCGGTATACATTTCAATCTGAGTTTAGGATTTCATTACTGTTTACGTCTGGTTTCAGCCAACTTTCTGTCCCTAGTACTATATGGGCGTTGTGACCGTTTATTAATGAGAGCTGTTCTGGGACCTTTCTATAGACACTCCTGCAGTTTACTATTAGCATATTAATATTGTTATTCCCTGTTGCATTTTGCCTACTCCTACCTTGCGGCGTCTCAGGAGGCGTCTTGTCGGGCCTAGGCAGGGAATTCTCTAACCTAAAAAGCCCACATGTGCACTCCACGCGTACTCCGCTACCCTTGTAGCCGCTTCCTGCGTGTTGTGCATGCCTGACCTATTCAGGGGGACCCTACATTTCTCCACCCAATAGCGGAGGTCGAGAAATTTGCACCCCAGATGTCCGCAGAATCGTCCGAGCCTCTGGTTTAAGCCTTCCAGTCGGCTCCAAACCAGAGGTCAGCGATCGGTTCTGGGAACGATACTACAAATAGTTAGCTCTGATTCCACCCCGCGAGCGAGGCTTTCCGCCTTCACCAATTCCGCCAACCGCCTGTACGAACTGAGGATGACCTCTGAACCCAGACGGCAGGAGTCATTGGTGCCGACATGAGCAACAATTTGCAGTCGGGTGCACCCAGTGCTCTCTATCGCTGCCGGCAGGGCCTCCTCCACATCTCGGATGAGACCCCCCGGCAAGCAGAGTGAACACTGGCCTTCTTCCCCGACCTTTTCGCTATTTCCCTAAGGGGCTCCATCACCCGCCTAACGTTGGAGCTCCCAATAACTAATAAACCCCTCCCCCCGTGTGCCTGCTCGGACCTCGCTGAAGGAGCAGCCACATGTCGACTCACAGGCAGAGCGGGCGATGCCACACGGCCGGCCTCCACATTTACCCTCCGCCTCGTGCGCCGCGAACGCCGCTGAACCCGCCACTCCCCTTGGGGAGAGGGTGGCCCAACCGCGCCCGGTACCCGCGAAGATGTCTCGACAGCAGGGACAGTGGGTGAAGCATGTAACACCTGGGGTGTACCGTGTGACGCGCCAGACTCCCCACTGCCGCTAGACTCCGAGGCAGCAGCCTGAAGACGGCTGACCGTGGCCATCAATACGTTCAGCTGTTCGCGAACAGTGGCCAGCTCCTCCTGCGTCCGTACACAGCAGTTACACATCCTATCCATCCAAAGGAATCAATTTACTGAAGAGAGATAATCAACTTTTAACTAGACTGCTAATTCACTAAAGGCGGCTGATTATTGACTAAACTGTGATTGCTAGCCACTTCTTGTAGGAAACAATGAAAATAGCATTACCTGTCTCTGGACTGTATTGAAAACAAACACTAGCACTACTGGCACTATGGTTGACTAAAGGGACCCTCTCTGACTGTATTCAAAACAAACACGAAATCTATGGAACACTTAATAGCACTCGACAATTAAAGCTTCCTAAAAGCAAAAACACACGGAAGAAGAAGTGACAAGTAAGAAAAATACAGTTAATATTTAAATTAAGGTAGCTCGCTGCACAGCAGACGTGAAGCCGTGTCGGTATCCCTGGGAACATAACTGCAGATGCCGCGGCCGAGGCTGCTGTCCTCCAGCCTCGGACAGCTTCTTGTTGTGTGCCTCCATCTGATTTTAGCAGGGTCATTTGTCAGCGCATTTTATCGTTGTGGCATGCTGATTGGTCTACACAAGCTTCGGGCCTCGAAACCTCTCCCCACGGCTCGGATGACCTCTTCACACTCTTCTCGGCGGGAGGAGGTCGCTTCGGCCCGGTTACGGTTCGGACACTGCCGGTTCAGCCACCGCCATCTGCTGACGGCTGCGCCGGCGCCGTTCTGCCCGTGCAATTGCTGACAGTACGCCAAATTTTAACATCCTGTCCGAATTTTAATACACTGCGTGTTGATCTTGGCATTCCGTGTACTCTGGATGACATTTTAGGGGATGACCCAGGAGCAGCTGCTCGCGTTCTCCGTTTTATCCACTTGACAAACCTGTCTGAGGACATTTGATTATGCTGTTTTCTTTTAATCCCATGCCCGTTAATGTGCCTTTTATAATGTTGTCCCTTTTAGTTGCTGTTTTAACATTGTGCCTCGCAGCGCATTCATAATTTAGTCTGGGCGCTAATGACCACTGTAGTTGTGCGCCCTAAAGATCCATCGTTCAGTAATCCTTTGATTTAAAAATTCCCACACTTCCAGATACCAGTGTGGCGGTGCCCCATCCTGTTGGTAAATGCAGTCATTTGAATCAGTCTCCAACTGTGGGAAAAGAAAGTTCTCAAGCATATCGAGATCCTGTAACAGTGTTCTTGGCAAAGAAGAATTGACCATACACCTTTTCCTGAGAAACTACACAAAACACAATTTTGGAGATTCCCTCTCATGTTTTTCTGTAGCCCATATTCTCACATTTAAATGGAATGTTGCTTCATCACTGAACACTACACGTGGAAGAAAACTGTCATCCTCCATCTTGCCAAGAATGAAATTACAGAACACCACACGTTGTTGTTTGTCACCTTCACGAAGAGCTTGCAGTAGCTGAATTTTGTACGGTTGCACGTGTAAACGTCGACACACCACACGCCAGACAGACATCGAGAGGGAGGGGGCGCATATTGAGCTGTCGAGCTGCATGGCGGACAGATTTCTGTGGACTCCTTGTGAAACTATGGTAGATGCGTTTGAAGCCTGTGTCAGACCACTCGGGGACAGCCCGCTGATTTGCCTTTAAACAAAAAACGTGTTAATCTGAATTTTTCATGCCAGTGTTTAATGCTCTACGCTGTAGGAGGATTCACACCATACCTAGTATGAAAGTCACACTGAACAGTTATTATTGACCCACACTGTGCAAAAAGTAGAACACAAAACACTTTCTGTTGCCCCAACAGCATTTTTACTAGAACTGAAGTGGGTGCACACTGTTGCTACCTAGCAGGAACCATGTGAAACTCTACAGTTTACTCTTTCCAACAGTATGTTATTCTACATCTACATCTATATTTATACTCTGCAAGCCACCCAACCGTGTCTGGCGGAGGGCACTTTACGTGCCACTGTCATTTCCTCTCTTCCCTGTTCCAGTCGCGTACGGTTTGCAGGAAGAACGACTGCCAGAAAGCCTCCGTGCGCACTAAGTAGGGGGAAGCAATATATTCGATACCTCATCCAGAAACGCACTCTCTCGAAACCTGGACAACAGTATATATTCATGCACACACCTCAAATAACATAATAGTTATGATTTTCTTTAAATCGAATAATTCTTTTTGATACACCCTGTATATTTGAAGCAATGACACCACATCTTCAAACACCACACCTTCGTCAACCCAGTGAGGTAAAATCGTGTCAACCATGCCACCACTTTGCAAGTGTTAGCAAATCTCACTGAGCTAAATGATTTGGATGAAGCAATGATTGTGGAAGACATAGTTAATACTTGCCCAATGTTGGAGAGTGTGATGAAAGTAACACCTTTATACACAAATAGTTCACACTCATTGTAAAGACCTTGTGCACTTGTGTGCACTTTGAGACATGATTGTAAAATGCTCACCACATTTGTACTATACCATTTCTCTTAGCTGCGAGTTTTTTTTATGAGACTGTCATATAGTAATAAATGTATACACTGCAATGCCTGCAGAGATGTTTTGTGACGATTCAAAATCAGTATATATGTCCACAGTTCCAGATTTCACAGCCTCACGTTGCCTTTAACAATCTATCATCATTATGTCCGCAATGCTAGAATAACAAAGCAAGGAGTTTCTAGCCGAAAAGAAATCTTAATCGCCAATGCTTGGCATGATGATTGTGGAAGGATCAGATATTCAAACAGCTCCCACGAATGTCCGGTGAATGGCAGCTGGAGTCCAGAATTCAGTAAACATAAAAGGTTCAGATTCTTTTCGTCTCAGAGTGATACGTGGTACTTTCCATATCAATTTGTCCAGCAAAATTTATGCAGTTCTTATCCATCTAAATGGTTCAAGTTATTATCAGAAGAATCAGCTCCTGTTTAGATGTTCACAGTAACATGATTATTGTCTTCAAAGAAGCCCATTAACATTTTGAGCAGAATGAACACACTGAGGTATTTCTCAATCCATCTATGAAACATCCAGCACTTTACAGGGCATTCAGATACAATGTTAATGCACAGACATGTTTCTCAGTCTCTGCGACTTCAGTGCATTGGTGCAGTCTATTTCAACATAGTTAAGTCCTTAGTTTATTTACTGAAACAAAAAGGTGAGTGCATTATGTGTGAAGTGTGATGTCTTCTTAAGCCTACATACCCCTTTCAAAAAAAGGAAGCTCCTGCTTGGAAGTGTTAAGCCATTTTGAGGTTGAATATTAATAACAGAAAGCAGATAGCAGTTATAAGAGTCAAGGGACACGAAAGGGAAGCAGTGGTTGGGAAGGGAGTGAGACAGGGTTGTATCCTCTCCTCGATGCTATTCAATCTGTATATTGAGCAACCAGAAAAGGAAACTAACGAAAAGTTCGGAGTAAGTATTAAAATCCACGGAGAAGAAATAAAAACTTTGAGGTTCGCCGATGACATTGTAATTCTGTCAGAGACAGCAAAGTACCTGGAAGAGCAGCTGAATGGAATGGACAGTGTCTTGAAAGGAGGATATAAGATGAACATCAACAAAAGCAAAACGAGGATAACGGAATGTAGTCAAATTAAATCGGGTGATGCTGAGGGAATTAGATTAGGAAATGAGACACAAAGTAGTAAAGGAGTTTTGCTATTTAGGGAGTAAAATAACTGATGATGGTCGAAGTAGAGAGGATATAAAATGTAGACTGGCAATGGCAAGGAAAGCATTTCTGAAGAAGAGACATTTGTTAACATCGAGTATAGCTTGAAGTGTCAGGAAGTCGTTTCTGAAAGTATTTGTATGGACTGTAGCCATGTACGGAAGTGAAACGTGGACGATAAATAGCTTAGACAAGAAGAGAATAGAAGCTTTCGAAATGTGGTGCTACAGAAGAATGCTGAAGATTAGATGGGTAGATCACATAACTAATGAGGAGGTATTGAATAGAATTGGGGAGAAGAGGAGCTTGTGGCACAACTTGACTAGAAGAAGGGATCAGTTGGTAGGACATGTTCTGAGACATGAAGGGATCACCAATTTAGTATTGGAGGGCTGCGTGGAGGGTAAAAATCGTAGAGGGAGACCCAGAGATAAATACACTATGCAGATTCAGAAGGATGTAGATTCCAGTAGGTACTGGGAGATGAAGAAGCTTGCACAGGATAGAGTAGCGTGGAGAGCTGCATCAAACCAGTCTCAGGACTGAAGACCACAACAACAACATATTAATTCATAAGTCACAATTATTATTAAAAATTGCCGAGGTAAACAGCTTGTGGGAATAATATTCCTGGCTTATGGTATCTCATCATATGAAACTAGAGCTGTTACATCAAGTGACATCACTGACGTTTCAGTCCAGTGGATTTTCACAGTTGTTGCACATCATCATATTCTGCTTCCACCGCCAGGCACACTCTTGTCGGCTGTGTATGTTTATTTTTATTTTATATCCATAATGCTGCTTCAGATGAAGACATATTATGATTTCCTCACCGCAAAAGTCAACCAGATTTGCGTCCTGATCTACAATATTCAGCCCGAGATGGTCTAATGTCTGAACAGTCACTGGGAGGTGTACTGTATTGCTGGAAACCTCTGAAATTTTATAATGTGGGCCCACAGTAGCAAAAACATGTGTGCATACATTATACGGACTAATCTGTTATGAAGCTGTCATGATATTACACAGACAGGGTGTGTACGTGGACAAAGAAAAAAATTCCCGGATTTCCCGGTTAAAATTACACTTTCTCCCGGGTGAAAATACACTTTTTCCGTGTTAAGTGACAATATCCTTTTCGTCAGAACTGTAAAACTTATCAGTTTATCGAGATTGCAACACGCTTTTGTAAGCCAGTCGTAGCTCATGTCACGTGATCTCGCCAGCCGATACAGCGGATATTCAAAGCACAGGACACGTCATGTTGTCAGCCAATAGCATTATTACTTAAGTAGCGCGTACACACAAATAGGAAAAGTCAATGGTTTAAATTAAAATACATAGTGTTGCTACAAGAAAAGCAAAGCTTTCACATACAATATTGCTATCAACGATTAATAAGCTGAAAGAGAAGCTAAACTTTGACGTACAACGTTGATCATATTTGCGCGTGTTACACTTCCAGATACATCACACAAATGTGCCAGTGAAATTTTTAATAACGACATAAATGTCTGATCTTCGGGTCTCGAAATTTTTCTAAATGGTCATCCTCAAAGAGTTTATTTTTAAATGAGAGTCAAATGCTCTACGATTAAAGAAATTCATCGCACATAGTTGATCTTGCGTAAAAGGAAATTTACTTTGAAAGTAACACTTTTCAATCAATCATTCGCAATATTTTCCCGCGACCTGTTAGAATGAAGTTCGTTTCAGCAGTTGACAGAGAGCGCCAGATAACAGGCGTCACAGTGCTTGCACAGCTATGACACAGGAAGTCCGTATATTTATATGTGTAAAACATTAAAAGATCTTATGTTATGTCATAAAAAAACCAAGACATCAGAGGATATTCCAAGATCATCGGAACTTCATGAACTATAATAACGTGCATTTTCAGTTTAAAGTGCACATTCGTACGTCCAGATTCTGTCGTAAATTTTCTTGGTGTTCCAGGACTGTATTATTTCATTTTTGGTTCTTTATTGTGGTATATGCCATACTTGCAAGAAGACAAAAACATGCTCTTCTGAAATGCAGGGAACAGTTGAAACTAGCCAATAGTGTGGAATTAAACATTTCGTTACAAATAAATTGACTGCATCAGTGGAAAAGATTAATAAAAACCACGTTTCTTTAGCAAAACGACAAAAATAACGTCACTGTGTTCTGCAAGGTGATTAATGCTTGACTGAAATTGCCGCCCGGGGCAGATACCCCAGTTCGCTCGCAGTGAATATGGCAGCCCGCGTGCGACAGTAAAATTTTTCCGAGTAGCATCTTGCTGCTACTGCTTATACAGCTAACAGCCACACTTTTGTAGCCAGAAGTGACTCAACTGCGCATGCGCAAGGGCCCGCATGCAACTGCTCACACGAATCTAATGTAAACAGATGTGACATCACCCTCATCGGAGGCAATTTGTTGTATAAAGCATTGCATAGTCTTCCTAAAGGCTTTGACACATTTTGCTGATGGCAGATGCTTGTATGAGCACTGTGTTTTGTTGTACATGGCACAATTGCTTTGCAACTTAAGTTTTATTTTAGTTTTTTTCTCTCGTTCATGTTTTATTGCTGCAGTGTTATTCTGCAGCAGCGGGATACAGTAATATCCTTTGTTTGAACATTATTTCTTACCAGTCAAAATAACAAAAATTACCTGAAAACTAAAACAAAAAATCCCGGAATTCTAAAAAAATTCGAGTTTTTCCCGATTTTCTCTTGGTTGTCCCAGGTCGTATACACCCTGACAGAGCACATATTGTACTGACTGACAGTATATACCACTTTCTAATTCGACTCTTAAATGTTATTGTTATTATGCTCCAGTGCTTTATGCCTCAGGACACCTAGAAGTGATCCTACTCAACCTTTATGGTTGTTTTTTGTTTGCTTCTGTTTTAGCTGTATTAACATTTGCACATTACACTAATCTTTTTACAGATGGTTTTATGTACGCATGTTAATTGTCAGTGTCGTAGGAACCAGGGGATATTACCCACCTTCCTCTCTTCCTAGATGCAGTTTATTGCTGCCTCAGTTTGCAACTTGTTCTAAGTTTTGTCTACGGGCTGTTCATACAATAACTCTGTAAACAATGCACTTGCGCACTCGCTCTGAATTTACTCTAATTTTGCTGTATAAATCATTAAAGCCTTATGTCTACAAGATAAATGTAAACGCTGGAATAATTTTGTTGGTCCGCTATTTTTTTTTCTTCTAATGTTTACAATAATCTTGTTAGGATCACATTTTGTGTGTTATTTCGGTAAGATACTGTAGTCATTCTGCTGCGCTCTTGTAAAGATCCTATGAAAATCTCATAACTTTTCTTAATATAGTACAATGTCAAAATTGTTCTGCCTTTCAATTGTCGTTTAAACCTCTTCACTTCCCTAAGTTTATTAATTCATATGATATGTTCTAGGAGAGATGTGGCTGGAACAGAGGAGTCTATGTTAATGACCGAACACTCATTGTGTTCTATCTTTGCTTTTCATTGCGTATTACACCATACTTCCCTGATATATCTGCTCTGCTCATTTCTTGTACCTTGTGGAATTTTTCTCGGAAGAAATACACTGAACGATTCAGTCGCTCGTCCTAACGATGATGTATTGCCAACACAGGACACAGGATCCCATGATTAACTGAATTTGAGGATTGTTTTAATATCTTACGCATTCTGCTTCTTGCTGAACTTGGCATGAACTGGTGACTGATTTTTTGTTGTGCTGAGTCATACAATTGCAGATGACAGTACAGTTGCAACCACCATCCGGTGCCTGCTATCTTAATTGTAGGATATTTTCTAATTTGTATCAAATTTCAGAAATTTCACTTTTAAACCTATTGACGAGTTAGTAACGCATCAACCTAGCAGTTTGCTTTTCATATAGACTAACGTTCTGTGAGGTTAAGGTGTATGACATCACATCTTAACCTCACCTGATAGAATGAAATGCATACTGCTTGTTTTTATGCAATCATCAGGAAAAATGACACAGATGACTGCAGAGATATGAACTGAAGTCTTGGTAGCAACAAAATATGTACAACACCTCGTTCTTGTCCTTTAAGTAACAACAATTCTTTTGGTGGTCTCAAATAACTGAATGACTCAAAGTAGTACATGGTATTTCATTTCCCTTTAACTTGCACAACCCAGTGAGTTCCATGTCCCACCACAACATCTAGACTGACTATCTCACTTTCTTTGGGTTTCCACATAGCCATTGGCAAAGTATTGTGCATAAACACACTGCGAAACCTTCGGATTATGAGTTTCATGACGAATTTAGGCAGATATATGTTATAAGCATTCTATATAGTAGTATTGCTGTGGGCTTTTTTTAATCTTCAGCCCAAGTCATTTCCTGTACAGTTTTAAATTTACTGATAGCAATGGCCTCCATTGCTGTATTATGTCTTAGTCTTCTATAGTGAAGAAAGATTAAGAAAAGGCAAACTTACGTTTCTAGCATTTGTAGACTTAGAGAAAGCTTTTAACAATGTTGACTGGAATACTCTCTTTCAAATTCTAAAGGTGGCAAGGGTAAAATACAGGGAGCGAAAGGCTATGTACAATTTGCACAGAAACCAGATGGCAGTTATAAGAGTTGAGGGATATGAAAGGGAAGCAGTGGTTGGGAAGGGAGTGAGACAGGGTTGTAGTCTCTCCCTGATGTTATTCGATCTGTATATTGAACAAACAGTAAAGGAAATAAAAGAAAAATTCGGAGTAGGTATTAAAATCCATGGAGAAGAAATAAAAACTTTGTGATTCTGTCAGAGACAGCAAAGGACTTGGAAGATCAGTTGAACAGAATGGACAGTATCTTGAAGGGAGGATATAAGATGAAAATCAACAAAAGCAAAACGAGGATAATGGAATGTAGGCGAATTAAGTCGGGTGATGCTGAGGGAATTAAGATTAGGAAATGAGACACTTAAAGTAGTAAAGGAGTTTTGCTATTTGGGGAGCAAAATAACTGATGATGGTCGAAGTAGAGAGGATATAAAATGTAGACTGGCAATGGCAAGGAAAGTGTTTGTGAAGAAGAGAAATTTGTTAACATCGAGTATAGATTTACGTGTCAGGAAGTCATTTCTGAAAGTATTTGTATGGAGTGTAGCCATGTATGGAAGTGAAATGTGGACGATAAATAGTTTGGACAAGAAGAGAATAGAAGCTTTCGAAATGTGGTGTTACAGAAGAATGCTGAAGATTAGATGGGTAGATCACATAACTAATGAGGAGGTACTGAATAGAATTGGGGAGAAGAGGAGTTTGTGGCACAACTTGACAAGAAGAAGGGACCGGTTGGTAGGACATGTTCTGAGGCATCAATGGATCACAAATTTGGCATTGGAGAGCAGTGTGGAGGGTAAAAAATCATAAGAGGGAGACCGAGAGATGAGTACACTAAGCAGATTCAGAAGAATGTAGGTTTAACCATTCAACAATACTAGCCTTCAAATGAGAGAATTTCAATTAGTGGTTTATTCCATATTGTTCCACTACCACACCGAAATGCCCATTGTGAAATTCACCTCCTCGGTCTTTTCTGATGGCTGTTAGTACACCGATTCGCTACAGTCCACAGCAGTTGTTCAAAAACTTCCACAACCTCCTTCCCCATCCTTGCCTTCACAGGTAGAGATCAAATTAATTTGGAATATGTATCTGACACACACTTAAGTTTGATTTGATTGTGTGTAGTCTCACATATCAATAATGTCAGCCTGGTATAAATCATCCCGTCCTCGTATTATGACATGCCTGGGTGGGAAGTTTCACATGTGGTCTGGGGAACTCATGAACAACCGTCACACTGATACTTCTTCCTCAAACCTCTGATACAACTGATACCATTTCATTCAAGTGGCCTGTATTCCTTGCAGCAGCTGATGCTATAAGTTGTAATTCCATTTGGGTCATTATTATATACATAATCCAGAGGTAGATTGGCGAGTCTTTTTGCTGAACTTCAACCCCTTTACCTTCACCATGCTGCTAATGGTTTAATTAATATTTTTGCACGTTTTACTCTCTGAGACTCTCATTCGTCATTTTCACATACTACCTGCATTAGACCTGTGTAATATCTGAGCATACTTTTTACCTCTTTCAGGAAGTAGTCTTGACGTTCAATGTTTTTCAGAATATTAGCTCTAACAAGTCAGGTGTTCTTTCAAATTCACTGTCACCAATTTGTACTGCATTCTCAGTTAAACATATTAGGTGCTTCCCTAACACAGATTCATCTTGCTGACCCTATTATTGTTTCTAACGCAGGAGTACTGTAACCGTTAATGAAGTCAGTAATAGTATATATTATCTTTCCTCCTCCTCCTGCTTTTTCTTTCTTTCTTTCTTTCTTTGACTCCATCCACAGAGTGACAGTCTTTTCAGACTATCGGTTAATGACTTAAATGTTTCTGAGAGTGAGACAGCACTGGTGGGAACCATCCTAAGTTAAACAATCGCATTTTCTGTTGAACAACCTGCTGCACTTCAGTAACTTTCGGCTTTGTCGATGACATGCTGCTGTATGGCTGTCCAAAAAGTAAGGTGACTTTTTGAATTGCGCAGGCAGCGTACATCCGATTATCGATCTTTAATTTTTGTTGTGTTGGTACATATGTCCCAAACATATGTTCACAGTATCAAGTGTACACCATACTTCATTTGTTTTTGACAGATAGAGGGGTTAAATGTGTTAGTGTGCTTGGCGATTTTCAATTATTATAAAAAATGGAGCAAAGAATTTGCACCAAATTTTGTGTGAAAAATGGAATCAAGTGCTCTAAAACACTTGAAATGTTGACAGTGGCGTATGTCTGCTCTTCAGTAATAATAATAAAAAAAGATTACAAGTGCTACAAGCTCTTCCAGGTTGGTGGAAGCTGCCAATGACGAAAATCGCTCTGGACGCCCCAGCACATCAACGACAAATGATAAAGTCAAATCTGTGAAGAAAAGTGTTTCAGAAAACTGTCTAATTACTGTACGAGAAGTTGCTGAGGATGTTGGCATATTGGTCAGCTTGTGTCATGCAATTTTTTCAGATGTTTTGGGCACAAGACACGTGTCAGCGAAGTTTGTTCCAAAACTTTGCTATTTTTATCAGAAGAACCATTGCATGGGCATTGCTCTGGAGCTCTCGAATGATGTCAATGATGATCCTGATTTACTCAAAAGACTCTTAACTGGTAGTGAAACATGGTTTTACGGTTATGAAATCTAAACTAAAACCAAATTGTCCCAATGGAAGTGTTCCGGAAAGCCAAGACAGAAAAAAGCACGCCAATTACGATCAAATCTCCTTGAAAGCCACATTCAAGGTCACAGCCATTATTAGCAACGTGTGACCCTCTTTGTTACCTACAACTTTTATGTAACATTTTGCTGTATCTCATTTCTATCTCGAGTTATTTCCCATTATGGATTAAAATGGTTGATCCTGTATATACTACTCATGACCTCCACCGCCAGTTCCTCAAGATTCTCATCATATCATCACAGTTACCCATGTCAATGTACAAGTGGTTAGAACACTTAGGGATTCTGGGCAGCGTGTTGTAGTCGCTGCTGTGAGTGTTCTAATGACATAAGCTACATACTGAGTGGTTAATACATACTTTGTTCATCACTCTACATTTAATTCTGGGCACACATGCTGAAAACAGTTACATCAGTAGATGCATGCAGCACTGAATGCCACCCAACTTTAAATCGCATTTAACAAGCGATTTTTTAAAAAATTTTCTTGTGTAATTAATAGATTGGGCTATAAACAATAAACATGATCATACCTAATGCTAGCATTTAATAGGATCTGTATACAAATACACAAGATGAAGTGAATGAAAATGCACATGGACAAATCAAGATTATCACAGAGACAAATTTCCAAAAAGTTTCCTCAATGTTACATTAATAAAGAACTATAACTGCAGTCTACAGTGCTCTTACATGCCATTATTAAAAAAGTTTTACAAAACTGAATGATCAATAGAAATGGAAACAGTATAAGGTCATAATGAATAAAACGACCAATGGAAATGGAAACTAAATCCCATGCTACTTGACAGAGTGTAGGGGAATGATGCGGGAGACCCGCACTGCCGTACTAGGCAAGGTCCTAATGGAGGTGGCTTGCTGTTGCCATCCTCCGACTGTAATGGGGACGAATGATAATGATGAAGATGACAAGAACACCCAGTTATCTCGGGGCAGGTGAAAATTCCTGACCCCGCCGGGAATTGAACTCGGGACCCTGTGCTCTGGAAGCAAGAAAGCTAACGCAAGACCACGAGCTGCGGACAGAACAACCAATACTAAAAGGAAAAAAGTCGTGAACACGTATGAAGTTCACACATTTTGTTCTTTTAGAGAAAATCTGCAATAATTTTAATACCTTTTACCAGTGCAAAGGTAGCACCTCCCACGACTTCTCACAACCTCCTGGCTACTTTCAGGGATTGACGGGTAAGGTGACAACTTCTTGGATATCCCTTAGTAAAGTAGAAAGTTTAGCCCCTTCTTTCAAATGGCTCTCCATTGGAGACAAGGCCAGGTTTCTATGATACATTCTTCTAAATCTTTTTTGTGGATTGTTTGTGAAGAATAAGACTTGGGAATTCATACCAGTAAAATGCAGGTGACGGAAAAATAAGGCCCAGGGCCATCATCACCTTGTACTTTCTGTCGAATAGGACGTACATATGTCATCAACAGTACCCAACCCACCTTTGGTTGCATTGTAGTCCAAAAGTTTATAGCAGACTTAGCTGCAGTGCTCTGTTTCAACAGCTTCGTGCACTGATGACGGCAAAACTGCAGTCTTGTTTAATCTGTTTTGGCACAAAACAAGAAGGAAGTCATCTTGAAAGCCAGAAAGAGTGTTTCCAGTTTCTCACAACATGTTTGGCAAAAATTTTGGAGAATTTCCTTCTTGTTCCTTTTCATTGTCCCAATGAAGGTTAGCCAATTTTTTAGATGATGCTGTGCTGAATGATAACTACTATAATAATGACCCACGGTTATTTTCCCGTGAGTGCTCTTAGCTGGTTCAACTAATCTCTTCACAATATTCAAAGGCTGGTTGGATGCAAGAAATGGTCCAGGATTCTATTTGCCATAGTATACTTCAAATTGAAAAGTAAAATATCTCGGTATCACACAATGTGTACGACTTCAAATTGTGCTTGGCAGGCTTATTGGGCATATACTGCACAAAGCCACAATGCCCACAGAATGGAATAAGCATTTTACCTACGACTGAATGCCTATCGGCCTCTCGTCCGCAATTCATTGGTTCAAAAACGCAGTGTGGAGTTTGTGGATGGCAGAAAGTTTGTCAATTGCAAGTCACTCTTCTTGTTGAGGTATCTGGTGAGTTCCAAATTAAATCAGAGACAACATTGCAGGGAGCATTAGTTTATGACGGAGGAAGAGTTACGAGATGCATAGAGAGACCATTTAGAGTTTCGCTCAGGATCCTTAGCCAATAGGTTCAATGGAGGGGTAGCTCATTTCAAAACGGGTGGTAAGCATCAAAGATGTTGGTGAAATCTTTCAATCCACAACACTATCCCACAAATGTGAGAAAACTTTATTCCCATCCACAGAGAGGCAGGTGATGAGCTGAAGTAAAATCTTACAAAATTTATAAAAGTTTTTGGTGAAGGAACGTAGTTTTTGTACATCCTCTCTGCTGCTGGCTACTTCCCACACCACAAAACAGTATTACCGTCGTGTGATGCAGGCCACGTGACGAGGTTCACGACGTATCCACACGTGTATAGCAATGACGTAACAATGGAGGTGGTGGTTTAGGAATGATACAAAAACTGAGAACCACGCTGCAATGTCATTGGCCGATAGCACGAGATCGATGCAATGAAATGAAATGTTAACGTGAGGAGTCACTGAGATCATTGGATTTGAACCCAAGCAATTGGGCAATATGCATTGAAACAATGGAAAAACATGGTAAAATTGTGAAATTTATAGAAAATATGTAAAACTGGGGAAAAGTGCAACAAAAATAATTGTTATAGAGCTCCAACCTCAGCAGTTTGCTTATCCGTCAGTGACAACAGTACAGGGTGATTCAAAAAGAATACCACAACTTTAGGAATTTAAAACTCTGCAACGACAAAAGGCAGAGCTAAGCACTATCTGTCGGCGAATTAAGGGAGCTATAAAGTTTCATTTAGTTGTACATTTGTTCGCTTGAGGCGCTGTTGACTAGGCGTCAGCGTCACTTGATGCTAAGATGGCGACCGCTCAACAGAAAGCTTTTTGTGTTATTGAGTACGGCAGAAGTGAATCGACGACAGTTGTTCGGCGTGCATTTCGAACGAAGTATGGTGTTAAACCTCCTGATAGGTGGTGTATTAAATGTCGGTATAAACAGTTTACAGAGAATGGGTGTTTGTGCAAAGGGAAAAGTTCTGGACGGCCGAGAACGAGTGACGAAAATGTAGCACGCATCCAGCAAGCATTTGTTCGCAGCCCAGGAAAATCAACTCGCAGAGCTAGCAGAGAGCTGCAAATTCCACAATCAACTGTATGGAGAGTCCTACGAAAAAGGTTAGTTATGAAACCTGAACGTCAACTACCCGAGGCGATGGATCGGCCGCCAGGCAGCCCGTGACAGAGCACTTCATCACTGGCCTCCAAGAAGCCCTGATCTTACCCCCTGTGATTTTTTCTTATGGGAGTATGTTAAGGATATGGTGTTTCGGCCACCTCTCCCAGCCACCAGTGATGATTTGAAACAAGAAATAACAGCAGCTATCCAAACTGTTACGCCTGATACGCTACAGAGAGTGTGGAACGAGTTGGAGTATCGGGTTGATATTGCTCGTGTGTCTGGAGGGGGCCATATTGAACATCTCTGAACTTGTTTTTGAGTGAAAAAAAACCTTTTTAAATACTCTTTGTAATGATGTATAACAGAAGGTTATATTATGTTTCTTTCATTAAATACACATTTTTAAAGTTGTGGTATTCTTTTTGAATCACCCTGTATTGTACACAGAGTTTGTAGTTTTACCGGATTCAGCACAGGCATCGTCCACTGAACTCTGCATCATTCCAGTGATACCACAAGGACACAGTGTGGATGGGAAATACCAACAGCCACGATCACATCAGTATACTCACGATGCTGCACTAGTGGTGAAATCTGGAGACCGATCCATTTATTTATGACATCCCAAGACGAGAATACTCACGGTCTGTTCTCAATTCTGACCGGCTGGAAGACTTACGTTAAATCATTTCGTGGAAATGACAAAATCGAGAACCTCTTAGGGATGAGATGCCTGGGGGGCCGAGCTGATGTTTTCGTAGAAGTTATCTGTATCCTTCAAAGTTACTCTTTCTACATTAAGTGTGTCAGTTCTTTGTGCTCTGACATATGCCGACTATCGTGCAAGAGCATACGTAATACAAACAAAAGATGCGAAGGCTTTTTAACTGTAGTTACGCTCTCCGTTCCTCGACAAATACGCGATGACGACGATGCGGCAGGAGGGTTTTGCTTGTGGGAAGCTACGGTAGGATGTGTGAAACGAAGCTCAGCTGATACGAGTCTGGTCATACCGTAACTTTTCAGCTGCTGTACACCTATAAATGATAATCGTGCTACACGTAGGGAGGATTATGCTGTTGGATTGTAACTTTACTGTGATTAGTCTTCAGACATGTGTAGGAAGTGATCAGACTATTATTCCTGTACAATAATTACGCATGTCTAGCCGTAAGGGGAGGATTGCTTTGATGTGGGGAACTGTGATTTCTGCACACTGAACTGTATCTGACCAGAGGGGGTGATAGATTCATTTCATTAACACCTGCACAATATACCAATGTAAGGGTTCGACTGGATCTGCTACAGTGTACAAACAGGGCATACAAAATGGCTGTAGCATCACGGATACGCAGAACGTCCTCTCCTTAGCTCACCTGAGCGGGTCCTCACACGTTTGGCTGATGCTTATTACAGTACACCAACCCATATCGGTAGTAAAGTCTTCCCAACCCTTTAGTCAGCGGGAGCACTGTCGATTGTCACAGTGTCTGCCACCTGTGCTTTACAACACTTGTTTGAGAGAGTCCTGGCGGGTTGCAGCACCTGCCGGAGGCACAAACTGACAATACTGTTCTCGAATCTGATTCGCTGGAAGACCTAAGTGTTAAATAATTTACTAGAATCGAGACACCTACCGGTGTGTGTGATTGTGCGCATACCATAATTTTTTGGACGCTACACACCTATAAATGAAAACTGGAAATGTTATGGTGCTGGAGCATAGAGTTACTTTGGTCAGTATTCTGAAAGAAAAGTGATGTGGCCGGAGCTATAGCTGGTCGTAAGGGAGATACGGATAGAACACGGAAAATTGCGACGCATCGATAGCCACAAGGAGTATTAGAGATTTTACGTGGAAATTTACATGCAATCATAAGGAGATCATAAATTTATGTGGGAAATATTTTTCTTTTTTTTTTTTTTTTTTTTGGGGGGGGGGGGGAGGGCTGGGGATTTATTAGGTTTACTTTGATCAGGACAAAAGTAAATTTAGTGTGGTTTTCTATGTCACGTGACAGATGCTTGCTGGTCAGGAAGTAATATTTGAGTTGGAGTGGGAGCAGAAGTGCGGGAGGGGGAGGGGGAGGGGGAGGGTGAGAGAGAGAGAGAGAGAGAGAGAGAGAGAGAGAGAGAGAGAGAGAGAGAGGAGGAGGAGGGGGGGGTGTAGGATAACGGGTTGGAGGAAGAAGGGGAGGGGGGGGGGGAAGGGAGGTTGCTTCTCCCAGCATCCTCTGCAGGTGGTATTGTGAACTAACTCAATCAGTATCTGCAAAGAAATGCAAGCACATCTACATCTACATCCATACACCGCAAGCCACCTGACAGTGTGTGGTGGAGGGTACCTTGAGTACCTCTACCGGTTCTCCCTTCTACTCCAGTCTCGTATTGTTCATGGAAAGAAGGATTGTCGGTATGATTCTGTGTGGGCTCTAATCTCTCCGATTTTATCCTCACGGTCTCTTCACGAGATATACGTAGGAGGGAGCAATATACTGCTTGACACCTCGGTGAAGGTATGTTCTCGAAACTTCAACAAAAGCCCGTACCGAGCTACTGAGCACAGAGAGCAGCTGTTTCCACTGACGTGGTGTGGTGGATGCCAAACAGGAAACGAGTCTGGTATCAAATTTCAAAGGAAGCCGACATCCAGTATCATGCATTCCCCTGCAGGCGACCAGAACCTCCCAGTCCAGCACTTTGGACTAACAGTTCCCGGAGGCCCATTGAGTGTGGGGTGGTGCAGTGCGGCGTGCACGAAGACACGATCGTGCCTTTTTTTGTCTGATATGTTTAGCGTGATCTGTAACAGCGTAATTAAGTGTGGTGAGTGTTTTATGGTGATGTCCATTTTATGACAGTATTCATTGCGCAATTGGAAAAGAGCTATCTATTTAAGTTTTTCATTGCTGTTTTTGATTTTTTTTTACAAGACCTCCATCTTCCAAAATTAAATAAACAGAGAATAACTAGCTCTTCCCATCAAATAAGAGATCCAATCTCTGTGAATTGGTACGCAAATTGAATTTTATATATAAACAATACATTATTATGCAGTCAGCGACGTAGCTTTATTTCCTGTCGTGGGATCCTTCCTCCACCAGCCCATCGCAGACTAAGCGATTTTTTCTGCAGATTTTTTATGGGAGTGGTGGGTAGGGATGGGGTGAGGGGACGAGGGGTGCGGAGTGGGACGTCCTCTCGTGGTGGCACAGTGCACTACCTCAGTCGATTCCTGCACATCGAGGTGAGCACGCATACAAAAATTTTCCAGCAAGACAGCACATCCAATCTGCAGCAGTGTAGTTACATAATTAGGACATGTAGTTGCTTGACAAGGTACAGGGTGTCCGAAAAGTCATCCCCTGATTACATACATTGATAACTCAGGCTAGAAGTAAGATACAAATATGAAACTTGTGTCGAATTGTTTACAACTATCAAAGTTTTTTTCCTTGTTTCAGGAAGACGGTGCACTGCCTCACTGGGGTTCGGACGTCCGTGCCTATCTCGATATGACGTTTCCTGGGCGACGGATTGGTCGTGATGGGCCAACAGTTTGGCCTCCACGCTCTCCTGACATAACCCCATTAGACTTCTTATTATGGAGTTATGTCAAGGACGAGGTCTACCGAACACATGTACCAGATCTTGAAACCCTGCGGCAACGGACAACCACAGTCGTCGAATTGATCCCTCCAGTGATGTTGGCTAATGTGTGGACTGAAATTGAATATCGCCTAGATGTGCTACGTACTACCGAGGGTGCTCATGTGGAAGTTCACTGATGTGTGAAAAAACTTTGATAGTTTGTAAACAATTAGACAGTAGTTTCATATTTGTATCTTACTTCTAGCAGTTATCAATTTATGTAATCGGGGGAAGACTTTTCAGGCACCCTGTTATACTTGCACCTTCCAGTCCAATAGCTCAGAACAGTGAGCATTTCCCACCATTTTTCCAGATGGGGAAGGGAGGGGGGCGGGGGGGGGGGGGGGGCAGGGGAACGCCTGAGCTTCTTCCCACTAATTTCCAAGGTAGCACCCAAAATAAGAAATAACTGCCCTCTGTCATTCCTCTCCCACAGACAACCTTTTTCCCACCAATTTCCAGATGGGGAGGGGAGGGGAAGTGGCGGAGGGGAGGAGAGGGCTGGGGGATTTCCCAGAGGGGGAGTCTGAGGATAATTAATCAATTTAATTAATTAGTCAATTAATTTGATATGGAAAGTGTGCTTGTATTGGTGAGGGAGGGTTGAGGGGGAGGAAGGAGGTTTCTCAGGAGGAGATATTACCCAAAGCGGGTCATGAATCAATTAGTGTAACAACAGGTTTGCCCCTGAATATATGCAACCTGTCAGGGTGCATAGTGGACAAGGAAAATAAATTCCCGGATTTCCCGGTTAAAAACACACTTTCTCCCAGGTGTAAAGTGACAGTATAATCTTCCTCGGCACTGTAAAACTCATCAATCCTTTGAATGTTTATGGTTTTATATACCGGAGTAGAATTTCCCAGCACTTTAGAAAAGAAAACTCAGGGGGGAGGGGAACACATTTTTAAAGACCTTCGATGTGCAGCAACATGTACACTGCATATTTTCATATTACAAAGGTATAAATTCGAATTCCACCAAACACCGCACGTCGCTTTCTGAAGCATTGAAATCGAGACTGCGATGCACTTTTGTAAGCCAGTCATAGCTCATGCCACGTTATCTCGCCAGCTGATGACAGCATAGGGCACGTGATGTAGTCAGCCAATAGCAAGACCACTCTTAAGTAGCGCCAATACGCAAATAAGGAGAGTTAATGGTTTACATAAATATAAATAGCATTCATATATAACATTGGTCTCTAAGATTAATAAGCTGGAAGAGAAGCTAAGCTTCCACATATAATGTTGATCTTTTTTGTGTGTGTTACACTTTAAGAAACACCACACAAATGTGCCAATAAAATATTTAATAATTACGTAAATGTCTGATCTTCTGGGCTCAAAATTCTTCTAAATGGTCGTCCTCAAAGAACTGATTTTTAAAATGAGTGTCAAACGCTTTGTGATTTAAGAAATTCATGGTACATTCTCGGAAATAGTTTCTTGCGTAAAAGGGTATCTGCTCTGAATGTAATGCTTTTCAAACCACTATTTGCAAAATTTTCCTGTGACCTGTTAGAAATAGGTTCATTTCAGCAGTTGCCAGAGAGTGCCAGATGACAGGCGTCACCGTGCTTGCGCAGCTGCAGTGACGCAGGAAGCCCGTATGTTCGTAAATGTAAAACATTAAAAGATCTTACATTATGCCATAAAAGAAACAAGACATCAGAGAATACTTTAAGAGCATCGGAATTTTGTGAACCATACTAAAACACACAATTCGGCTTAAAATGCACATTCATATGTAAATTTTCTTGGAGTACCGGTACTGTATTATCTCATGTTTGGTTCTTTATTATGGCAGAATGCCATAGTTGCACTTGAAATGCGGCAAACAGTTGAAACTAGCAAATAGTGTGAAATTAAACACTTCGTTTCAAATAAATTGACTGCCTCAGCAGAAAAGATTAATAAAAGCCAAATCTCTTTAGCAGTGCATCAGCCCCAGATTTATTTTATTTCCGAACCGGGGCAATATTAAGTAGTGGCGCCCAGCCACACTTCTGTAACCAGAACCGGGAGAAAGTACTACTCGTACGCGACAACAGCGCATGCGCAAGAGCCCGCTCTCAACTGCTCAAACAAATCTAATTCAAACAGCTGTCACACCACACTCGTCGGAGGCAATTTGTTTTTATAAAGCATTGCAGTCTTCCTAAAGCCTTTGACATACTTTGCTGTTGGCAGGCGCTTGTATTAGCACTGTTTTGTTGTTGTATACGGCACATTTCCTTTGTAACTTAAGTTTTATTTTCTTTTTTTTTTCTCTCTCTTTCATGTTTTATTGCTGCAGTATTATTCCGCAGTAGCGGATACAGTAATATCCTTTGTTAGAGTATTTGTTCTTATTAGTCAAAATCACAAAAATTTAACTGAAAACTGAAACAATGAAAAATTCCCAAAATTCTAAACAATTCCTGGGTTTCTCCCGGTTTTCTCCCAGATGAAAAAATTCCCGGTTTTTCCCCGGATCTCCTGGGTCGTATAGACCCTGCCTGTGCAAACAAAACAGCTCACTACTCTGGTCAAAACCAGATGCATTTAATGGGGAAAAACTAGTACAAGAATGAAATGCTCTGTTAGGTTCATAGAGATGTGTAACCCACATTGCTTAAAGCTATCCCTAACCGCTCACGTAACCAGCACGCAGTACCAGTGACAAGTCAACAAGTAAAAACTAAATCACGAAGTAAATGAAGTCAGGGGAGTCTCGTATGCAATTATGACAAAATATGAGGTGAAACGCCTGAAACTGGCCACTGCTTCACACGGAGCCTTAAGCTATAAAATTTCGAACTCTTCTGGGCTATTACCAACTGCTAATAATTGTTATATATGTCAGAAGATTAATCGGAATTGTATTTGCTGGAGCTGTAAATGGATGGGATATAGACTGACCCGAGATAATTCTCCTGTATCATTTTGCAAACTTGGGATCATTTTCCTTGTACCTGCCTTGCAACCACATGTTAAACACAAAGTTAGGGAGCCAGTTCTCAGTGGTCAGTAATCATCAGTTTGTGTTCTTTATTAATATTCAGTCGTAGCTAAAAGAAACACTAGCCCAGTGAATGTACTTCGTATTGATTGACGACAATTATTTCTCGTGTTCACTTTGGGACGGGTGGTGGGACCAAACAGTCTTCCACATGGGGCTACATATGCTTTCTTCGCCGTACACACATTCAGGATGCAATATCAGTTCAGTAAATATCACAATCATCATGGCTTGGCTATGCAATCATTAGTGTGTCTGGTAAACTGTGCTTCAGTTTTGAGTGCTTGAATTTTAGTTCAGTCCAAAATCGTGGTGGTAGCTCATTTAAGGCTCAATTTTGCAATGCTTTTGCCTATTATATTTGACAGACCACCACAGCAAATTTTCTAAGAACGTCACGCACATTTCATGTAATTCTAACACTTTAAACTACTTATATTTAGCATAACAATATTAGAGAAGTAAAGTTGCTACTCACCATATGATGCTCAGTCGCAATAGGCAGAACAGCAATAGACACCCATACACACACGCACACAAAGGCCTTAATGGCCAAAAGCTATAATTGTGTGAATCTTTTTATTGTGCCTATCGCGACTCAGCATCTCCACTATATGGTGAGCAACAACTTTCCTTCTCTAATATTGTTACATTCCATCCTAGATTTTCCATTGTTATATTTCGCATAACTCACACAAGTGATCATGAAAGCAATTCATGTTTGAATACCTTCTCTGAAGTGATTACTAAACTCAAATTTCATTCAGTTTCTTGCTAACTTATTGTACCTGACAGATTCAAACAGTGTGCCGGACCGAGACCCGAGCTCGGGACCTTTGCCTTTCGTCGGCAAGTGTTCTACCAACTATTAATTTAATTAATCAGGCCATAACTGAAAATGTGTCCTGTTGTCATTAGCCAGAGCAAGCAGTGAGAGGTAGTTTCAAGCTATAACCATCATACAATTAACAAAAGAGACTGCCAAGCACCCGTAGTAGGTACGAATAAAACTCAGTCTATAATAACAGATGATGGAATCAGTCAGTCAGCCAGGTAGAGGCGAGTTTGCATGTGGCAAGCCCTGTATAGCGTTTGTAAGAACTCTAGGCACTTTTGAGAAGCAGTCAGGCTTTCTGCTGCCTTCACTTAACTCTCTGTAGTGGTCGAGTGACCATGTACCGAATATATGTAAACATTAGTGCGAGTGCTTGATAACCTGCAAAGACTTCAATTAAGGTGAAACAAAGTGATTTCACATGGCCAGAAGACAAACTGAAATCGTTTTGCAAGAAATTTGCAGATGCATTTGATGACAGTGAGAAAATCACAGACACGGTGGCTTGTTTAGCGTGAAAAAAACGCATTCTTTAACACTGGAGACTAAAGTAGGGCTCAAAATTTGTTAAAACGTGTGTGAGGCTGGGCAAAGTCGTTTGATGATTACTTTTTCCTATATGCTAAAGGAGAGCTAAAAGTTCCTTAAGTTCCACTGAATTTGAAGGTAGCTGGAGGGGGGGGGGGGGGGAACCCCACACCCATCGATCTTGTCAGCAAAGACATTGTACCTTTTGAAGCTATGTGTGGAAATGGGTTTCTTGAGATGGTGCAGCTCCATATTGATCTGGGGATCAAGTAGGGTGTTGTTTGTGCCAAG
Organism: Schistocerca nitens; assembly: GCF_023898315.1. NCBI lineage: Eukaryota > Metazoa > Arthropoda > Insecta > Orthoptera > Acrididae > Schistocerca > Schistocerca nitens. The sequence goes on along the minus strand of NC_064624.1, from coordinate 157,628,313 downwards.
GAACTGCCACCTCATCCAACCACCATATCAAGAAATTTAAAGGAAACAACCGATCGTCTGTGTGGCAGCATTTCTAGAGAAGTGAGAAATGTTTACAGATATGTAGGTACTCAACATAAGAGGCTCTAATGCTCAGGGCAGATCCTCAATACTGTGCTGGAGCACACGATTTGAGGAGACATCAGTTACAAGGAGAGTTACGTACAGCAGTGATCTACAAACTCTTGCAGAGTTGTCATAGTCTTTTTTTAATTTTTTGAAAAATGAGTTTGCCTTCAGAACTGCCAGTACAGGATACTGAAAGGGGATGTAGACACACAATGGGACAACAAACATGACATGTTTGAGCCAATTAACATGTAGTGGTTCGAAGATCTAGCAATTTTGTCAGACAAGGACAGATCCCCAGCAGTGGGACTAACTTTTTGAAACCATCTGTACTGTGATGTAGGTTAATATCTCAGCTAACACACCCTGCAGCCATTCACCATGGTACGCCCTCATTTGCAAATTACTGACTAATAAAAATTCAGAATTTTGCGTGATGCTGAATACCATTAATTTAGTACCCTCATATTGACTGATTGCGTGGTGTAATGGATACGGTAAGGTCCTCACGTGGAGAAGGTCATGGGTTTGCATCTCATCAATTACTTTAATATTTTTATTTCTATTGAAATTACTTTGATCATTATTTTTATTCAATTAATTGGTTTAAATATAATTTTATATTTCTATTCCTTTGGTGCATCATTTTAATAATCCTATTAGCTACTTCATTTGCTCTCAGCTTTCTTCCTATCATTTTTTTTTCCACTTGAAATCTTTGTTCATATGGTTATAATTAATTTTAAGTATGAGTTTTGATTTAATTTCTTTTGTTTTATCAACCTATATTTTCATCCATGTTATTGCAGTTATCATTTATATTCCTCCTTTTTCTTTAATTTCATTTTACTTATAATCCCTTATTTTGTTTAACTCTGGATCTCCTTTATTTCGTCCGTGGTGCAATAGAAAATTAAGCTACACTTTAAATGTTCGTACAATGATTACCATCCAAACAAAATATGTACATCTTGTAACAAAAAAAATTATTTTTGACATTATTGTACTGTCGATATAAATAAATTATTTCACCATTTGTTCTTTTAACGCTAGAACACACGAACTGGCTACACGTGTAGCCCAGTGAGTACAACAGTCATTTTTAAAAATTGGCATGCTACAATTCCGTCATTTTGTGTATTCCTCAGGCATGAATCCCAGTTCTTACTAGTAGCATGCTGACATCTGCGGCACAAAGACGTGTAAATAAATTTTCGTCGAAGTACACGGGCTACGTCTGTAGCCCACGCCACCGTTCGTGGAAGTTAAATTTCTGATTGCACAAGTTGTGAAACTGAGGTAAATATGATAATGTAATAATTTCGAATGTAATAGTATTGTGGTTGCATGCATTTTTGCAGTTTGAGTAATTTCTTATCCTTTATATTGTATTTCAAGATGTCAGGTTATATAAATAAGATGGATGAACAGATTCAGAGAAGACTACTGGAGGATGACGAAGATGGTGGTGTTTTGAGCGGAAGTGAGGAGGAAGAAGGGCCATCGAATACACTGTCCCACCTGAGTCTCCTCACAAGTCTGACACGGAACAGGAAGGCAAGGAAGACGATGCTGATGAAGACAGGCCTCTGGCGGCTTTGGCTACCTTTCAATCTCATAATGGCACGAAACAGACCAAGTTCCCACCACCCACTTCAACAACAAGATGTCTCAACATTTTGGCTTCCCCACCTGACCCAATAGGTTTGGCTACAAATGCTGAAACATCTCTTCTATCACTTCTGCTATTTTTTGATAGTGATACTGGAACATTCTCATTGATTCAACAAACATTTACATTGACACCGTAAAAAGCAAATGTCAAAGAGACAGAGATGCCTCTCATACCGACTCAATAGAAATCGGGGCACTTAAAGGCATTTTATTAGTCACTGGAAATTACCATGCAGGGTAAAGAAATCTAAAGGACTATTGGGATAATTTGAAAGATACTGGCACTGAATTAGTATATACAACTATGTCAGATAGTAGATTCAGATTCCTACTGTGAGCTCTCTGCTTTGACGGTTTACGAGACAGGCAGGCTCACCAAACAAACAACCGATTGGCTGCAGTACGCCAAATGAACAACATAATGCTTTAGAACTATACGAAATATTACACTATAGCTGAAAATTTTATGACCGATGAGCAGTTAGTCACTTTCAAGGGATGCTGTGGTTTTGTGATGTACATGTCAAAGAAACCAGCGAAGTTCGGTATAAAGATCATTATGGAGGCGACGTCAAGTATCCGTAGGTCTGTAACTGAGATTTACATAGGCAAGAAACCTGAGGGAGCATTTAGAGAATCAAATTAAGTGCCTGATATTGACCATCGAATTCTGAGTCCATTATTTGGCCTAGGACACAATATCACTACATACAACTGGTTTACTACTGTACCTACATACAATGAACTGTTGACTCACAAGATTACGACTGTAGGAACACTAAGAAATAATACATCAGAGATAACTGAATTGTTCACAACAACACAAAGCCGAGAAATGAATCATTTTCAGGTTTCAACCTGACGGGATGCTAGTCAGTTATGCGCCAAAATGAAACAAAGTAGTTCTGTTGTTACCTACACTTCACAATGACAAAATCGATTCTGCTAATGGTGATGCTGGAAAACCAAAATCATCACATTTTATAACCAAACAAAATGTGGTGTCGATATTTTTGAGAAAATGTGTAGACATTACAATGTTACACAAAGCAGTCACCAATGGCCTCTCACACTATTTTACAATTTTGTCAATATGGCAGGCATAATGATGGTCTTGTGATGTATCAGAGGAACAACTCAAACTAACACTACCTACAAGAAACTGGATTCGCACTATTAAGACCTATTGAGCGTTTAATATATCAGCAAAACATACCCACAGCTATCAAACTGAAACACAGACTACTACTTTGGCTTCCAGAACAACCCATGCACCCTGTCACACTTACTCATGGAGGAGTTGGCAACTGTTCTTTTTACAGCAGGGCTCATGATCGCAGCACATGTAAACAATGCTGCAGATGTGCGAGATGCATTTGTAGCTATTGTCAGGCTGTCTTGTGCTCTGATTGTATGCCTATTGAAGATGATTGTGAAAAATTGTTTATTAGTTCCATTAGAACAACAGAAATCTGGAAACTAGTAAGTATTCTTTTTTAAATTAAAATTATGTTATCATTAAGACCAGTACTTGAACATTAAAAATATTTTTTTTTCTGTTTCCAATAGTTAAAAGGTTTAAATTTCATCAATTCTATATGTAAAGGTGATATAAATAAACATGTAAAGGAGTTTTCTATAAATTATGCCATAATTTGTAAACAATTTCTTGTTGGGCTATGTCAATAGCACATGTGTGCTGTCAAGGAGTGTTTACAGGTGCGTGTACTGTATTGTTACTCAACAGAGCGGCATTTTCAAATATTTAAATATTTTGATATATAAATACAATGAAATTCACACTCACAAAAATTCCAAGCAGGAAAAGAACAGTATAAAGAAAAAAAAGAATGAGAACAAATGAGAAATTTCAGATGGTGATTAAAATGTTACAAAGGAATGGAAATAAAAAATTACATTTACACCAATTAACTGAAAATAAAAATAATGATCAAAGTCATTTTGGTAAATGACCTTCAGCATGTGAAAGCCTTACGACAGCAATTACTATGTGCAACCAGTCTACATTGATCGCTTTTAAAGTTCTTGAGCGTCACACACAATTCTGATTTTTTAAATGTTGATTAGTCACAAAACAAGGCCCACTAGGGTGAATGGCCACAGGGTGAGATACCTGCGATCTTAAACTACATAACTATGTAGACTGTTTCAAGAAGTTGGTCACACCACTACAGACTTTTCCTAAATAGACAAGAAGGGCATTTCCAAGATGACTGTGCAACCACTCCATTTCGTTCATTCTGTTCTCGATTACCTCGATCAAACGTTCCCAAACTGTTGGGTTGGTCACAAAATTAGTGTCATGTAATATTTTGTGTAATGTAATATCTTGTATAGACACCTTTTATTAACCCGACACGTTCCACATCATTACGAAGTGTCGTATTCATGACCTATGGAACAAGTACTAATCTAATCTAAACAGTGTACAGAAATTCCCCGAGACAAATTCTAGCAAGCTTGTAACGTCAGTGGGGAACTAAACTTGTTATTTCACATCTCTCTTTCTCTCATCAAGCCTAATACTTTAACAGTGGCGTGCATCTGAAGTGTGGCTCGTTAAAAAAGCATTCAACAATAATAGCAATGGTGAAAGTATGTCACTAAGCTGATATCTGCATTTATGCTTTTCGTTTAACCACTTAGGCACTGTGGTGTTTTTGGTTTCATTCAAAATGTTCATCAAGTTTTGCTTTTTCTGGGTGAGCACAAAGGATGATCTCTCAAGTACACGTTTTTTAACATATAAACTGTGGTCATAGCAGGTTGTAAAACAGCTCGATTACCTTGTACCTAGATACCAATTTCAACTGTTTGACAAGTTTTTCCTTGCTCTTACACATATGTATAAGGTGTACAGCTTTGCTTCCGCCGTTTGCCCATAGGTGGCGACAGCTGTAAGCAGCGGTCGAAAGAAACAGATCGCAGACGTCAGGCAGTTAGCTTGGACCTCGGTCTACATAACCTCATTCAAACATTAGTCGATTTGTGTCTGCATCATAAAGTTGTCCCCGACTGAAAATGTCAGTTTATAAGCCTAATTCTCGTCATTTGCGGGAGGTGTTACCGTATTGTTTCAATACGAAGAAAACAGCAGTAGCTGAGTCTCATCGAATGCTCTTAAGTACGTGTGGTAAGGACGCTGTTAGCGAAAGGACACGTCTCGAGTGGTTTCGACACTTCAAGAATGGTGACTTTAACGTCGCAGACCGGCATAGTGGTGGAGGAGAGAATGTTTTTGAAGATGCAGAATTGCAGACATTGCCGAGTGAAGACTCACGTCAAACTCGAGAAGAATTGGCACGATTGGTGGGAGTGACACAGCAAGCCATTTCAAAACGTCTCATCAAGGCTATGGGCACGAATCAGAAAGAAGGAACTTGGGTCCCGTGTGAGCTGAAAGCGAGAGACGTTGAACAGCGTTTGTGTGTCTGAACAGTTGCTTCAGAGGCAAAAACGGAAGGGATTATTACTTCGCATTATGACCGGGAATGAAAAATGGGTTCATTACGATAAGCCTAAATGCAAAAAACCATGGGGATATCCTGGCCATGCTTCCATGTCAACGGCCAAACCGAATATTCTCAGCTCCGGTATCATGCTCTGCATTTGGTAGGGCCAGCTCGGCGTCGTGTACTGTGAGGTGTTAAAACCGAGTGAAACTATCACAGGTGCTCTTTATCGTACGCAGTTAATGCGTTTGAGCAGAGCATTAAAAGACAAACGGCCGCAATACAGCGAGAGGCACGATAAAGTGATTTTGCAGCACGACAATGCTCAAACCCACATTGAAAAAGAGGTCAAAACGTACTTGTAAACGTTAAAATGGTAAGTCCTACCCCACCCACCATATTCTCCAGACATTGCTCTCTCTGTTTAGATTAATGGCGCACGGCCTGGCTGACTTACACTTCAGATATCATGAAGAAGTCACAAATTGGATCGATTTGTGGATCGCTTCAAAAGACGAACAATTGTTTCGACGCGGGGTTAGTACACTGCCCGAAAGATGGGAGAAAGTAGTGGCCAGTGATGGAAAAAACTTCGAATGACACACGTGTAAGCAATTTGTTTCATTGAAGTCTCAAATGTTGGGGGGAAAAACGGCGGAAGCAAAGTTGTACACCTTGTAATTTAAGAACTGATGAAAATCATTACCACAAATTTAAGTACGGGGTTGTTCAAAAAGTCTGTCAGCAGTGCCGTACGATTGTTAGCCGCACCTGCCGTATGCTGCAGTGAATTTACCAAAATGAAACTCTGTGAAATACAAGTTATTAACTTATTGAATATTCATTTTAACTGAGATAAACGAAACAATGGAATGTGGGAGAGTGCACTCTAAGAGAAGTAACCCAGGCAGGTGAACAATCATACGGCACGCACTGCTAACAATCATACGGCACTGCGGAAAGACTTTTTGAACACCCCGTATAGCCATCGTATTGTACATTTGATTTCCTGCACTTGGAAATTATACTAATTATCGGAGAGGACTGCGATTTGTAATCACATATGGCAATTACGTGTGCTTTTGCCCATATTTGGGAGGGGGTTCAACTTTTTCCTCAATTGTGCATTTTCCCCAATTACGGGTTTTTTTAAAGACTGGACCACATGAAAACATAAAATAGGGGTTTCACTGTATAAGCTACTCGTTACAGCTAAGCACATCCGTATACCCAGAAGAAGGCCACTAACTGTGGCTGACACGTCTGTTTCTCCAACAAAGTGTTTTACATTACGGCGCAGTATGATACAGAAAACTTATGTTAGCCGACTCTATCCACAAAAGCCTTTGCTATCATAACAACTCTCTTAGTTTACAGTAAGATTGTCACATTACACACAACGCTGAAAGATCATTCGTACAGAATAGTGGAGTTTAGTGAAGACTGCACCACCGTGGTTCTGCACTGTGCAGTGAGGTCATCTGCTGCTTCAAAAATTATCACAAAGGTTGTGTCAAAATATCTGTAACAGCTAAATTTCTAGGTCAGGTTAGAAGGCTGTAATTTTGTCAAGAATTGACAAAGCCAATGAATATACCGTGGCAATTTAACAAATTCCACGTTCAATTCTGCCATTTACTTTCCCATGGTGACCCCTATTTTAACACACTGGTTTGATATTTTCTAGTTTTTAATATGTTTGATGATGTGAACAAACAGAGCCATCTCCACCCAAAATCGCACTTCTGTATTAGCGCCACTACACTTGTAATTAAAATACAGATTGATAGCATCAATGATTGAAGGAGACAGGTTGTATCACATTCTTCACTACTTCCATGAAGCTACTATGCACGGTCCAAATAATTTTGTTCTCTTTGGTGTAAACAGACAATGTTTACAGAATGAGTTTTCACTCTGCAGCAGAGTGTGCATTGATATGAAACTTCCTGGCAGATTAAAACTGTGTGCCGGACCGAGACTCAAACTCTGTACCTTTGCCTTTCGCGGGCAAGTGCTCTACCAACTGAGCTACCCATACACGACTCAGGCCCTGTCCTCATAGCTTTACTTCTGCCAGTACCTCGTCTCCTACTTTCCAAACTTTACAGAAGCTCTCCTACGAACCTTGCAGAACTAGCGCTGCTGAAATAAAGGATATTGTGGAGACGTGGCTTAGCCACAGCTTGGGGGATCTTTCCAGAATGAGATTTTCATTAATTTATTAGATTTACAATGTTATTTGGGAGTCTACAAATTTTTACTATCACAAATAATATAATATTTGTAACTATCAATTAGTCAACCACCAAACGCATAAAGTGATACTGAAAATGCATCCTTGTCAGTGATTTGAGAAATCCCTTATACCTGGAAGGAGCTCGAAACTACTTGTTACCTGTAAGTTTTGACCAGCACAGACGGTTTTTGAAAGATGTACAATTAACCGTCGCTTTCGACATTACGAGTACAAGTTGCAGGATGGTTATTTCTTCCTGCTACATAAGCAAGGTCTCACCGCTATACGAGTTAACTGTTGAATGATCTCCATTCTATTCCGGTCCGAGCCTGCCGCCCCCCGCCTCGTTCTTTGAAAGCCGTCTGTTCCGGTCAAAACTTGCAGGTAGTTTCGGGCTCCTTCCAGGTATAAGAAATTTCTCAAATCACGGACAAGTATACATTTTCAGTATCACTTTATTCGTTTGGTGGTTGACTAGTCGATAGTTAGGAATATTATATTATTTGTGACAATAAAAATTTGTAGACCCCCAAATAACACTGTAAATTTAATAAATTAATGGAAACCTCATTCTGGAAACATCCCCCACGCTGTGGCTAAGCCACGTCTGCGCTATATCCTTTTTTTTTCAGGAGTGCTAATTCTGCAAGGTTCACAGGAGAGCTTCTGTAAAGTTTGGAAGGTAGATGACGAGGTACTGGCAGAAATAAAGCTGCGAGGACGGGGCGTGAGTCATGCTTGGATAGCTCAGATGGTAGAGCACTTGCCCGCGAAATGCAAATGTCCCGAGTTCGAGTCTCTGTCCGGCACACAGTTTTAATCTGCCAGTAAGTTTCAATTTCATAGAAGTTTATCCAATTACACATATTTTTCCCACTATATCAATTGCAATATAAATAGTAAAGAATATGACTGTGATGGAAAAAAAAAAACTGACGAATAGGACTCGATACAGCGATTATGGGGCTCGAGTGCTAACCACTTGGCTGCCGCCGCTTCATGGTAAAAATGGCAACGTACAAGTATATATTTGATGACCAAAGTTATGTTGCAATTTTCTCAATAACGCTTGAGAAGTACGCGCTACTGTTTACACATTTTGTTGTCCTAATGGAGTACTACGAGTGTATGAAGTTTGAAGTAAATCCATGTTCCAAACATCGTGGCCTCCCCTTGTGAGCAAAAAAAGCAAAATATCAATTAGCCATTGAAACAGTGCTAAAATATTTCATTTTTAAATAAACTTTTTTTAAAAAAAGGAGTAATTTTTATTCTTAAAACTTGCGTTAGTTTGAAATATTGCCTTATTACCAAACATTGGAAAAGCGATCAGTGCTATTTTGATAACAATGCTGACAGAAATGAGCATCAAACATGTGATAAGAACTGGTACAGCATTGCTGAGAAAGCGACATACCTGTTGCTGTTAGTCGTGTCTTCAGATACGCCCGCCTGTGCAGTGTGCGAGGCTTGCCCCCAGATGGCCTACACAGCAGTTTCTTGCTGTCATCACGGGACATCTGCTGTATCGCACAGTGTCACCGAGCCTTGCCTGGAAATATTTTTGCACAGTGACACAGCAATGCAGTACAATGGTTCATCTGCTTTCTCTGCTATTTCTATGAAATAATAAAATAGGAAGGAAATTATTGTAACAGTAATAAATCAAAAACTTAACAACAATTCATAGCGCACAACGAAAAAAGAAAGTAGCTGATCTGCCTTTATCTGCTTGTAGCTCTGGAAAACGGACATATTGGAAACCTGTTCTTCAAGCTGTTTTCATCCTTTGACATTGACTATTTGTAATGCCCAAATAGTGGCATGATCCCTGATAAGATGCTTTTTGACTAGAGTTTCAAAAAATTAGAATCAGTAGGACAATACTGGTGATTTTTGTAGTATGCAACCACTTATCACTTCTTGAGAAAACCAGGAATGGTGAACGGATTAACTTTTTTTAATGTCCCTATTTAAGCTAATATTTTGATTCTATGTACACTGAAACAGAGTCAAAATTTCAATGTTCATTACAGGAAATGGCAGGAATTAAAAACCGAAAATTTGTTATTTCTGAAATCTTATTTTGAGTGGTTTTAAAAGTCAGGTTAAACCAGTGTAGAAAAAAATAGATATAGTCAAAAATTGGTTGTTTCAGCAATAACTACCATCCCTACTGTGTATCAGAGGAAACATTACTACGAATTTCACTTTCACTTCTATACATAGTCATGGAATAATTTCTGAGTCAGTTGGGACCATACATTTATGAAAAGGGAGGGAGGGGGCGGCACACTCAGAACAGCATTTCTTATCAGGGAATAAAGTTCCGAAGAAGGTGAAAAAGATTACTAAAATAAAGTTGTTTAGAAGGCAGCTAAAATATTCTTCACCAGTAATGTAAATCAGACAGTCAACGGTTACTTAAGAGGGTTAAGTGCAGTAGTTAATACTGAAAGGGTTTAACACCACATAACATCATGAGACCACAATGTAATGTTTTCCAAGAAAATCTTGTGCCAGCTCTATGGTGCCTGATACTGTCTTGCCATTCTCCTGAGCTCAACATCTCAGTCATCATGGAGATATGCTGACACAGTTTTTCAGACTAACTGAGCGGAGGGCACGAAGACGTGCACATGGTAGCATGTTTACAACCCTGGAGTCAGTTTTCCAGATAGATGAGGTAATGCGAGGGGCATAGCAGTATGTTCAGAGTTTCAGTGCCACCAATGGGTGTCAGTATATGCAGGGGAAGACATTCTTTTTATATTTTAAGTTTCCTGGTGTAATCCAGCCCATACATAAGAAAGGTGACAAGGCATGTTGATGTAACTACAGAAGGATCACTCTGTTGAATGTGGCATATATGGTTTTACCTGGAATCATATACAATAGATCAGTCTCATATGTGGAAGATATATAAGGTGACTATCAGTGTGGCTTTACGCCTAATAGATCAACTGTGGAATAAATATTTGTACTGAGACAAATACCGAAAAAAGCATATGAATATAATACAGAACTCAACACCTACATAGATACTCCACAAGCCACCGTACGGTGTGTGGCAGAGGGTGCCGTGTACAACTAATAGTCATTTCCTTTCCTGTCCCACTCACAAATAGAGTGATGGAACAACTACTGTCTATATGCTCTGTATGAACCCTAATTTCTTGTACCTTATCTTCTTGGTCCTTTCACACAATATATGTTGGCAGCAGTAGAATCATGTAGCAGTCAGCTTTAAATGCCAGTTCTCTGTATTTTCTCAGTAGTGTTCCCGAACAGAACACCTCCCCGCCAGGGATTCCTGAAGCATCTCTGTAACACTTGTGTGTTGTTTGAACCCACTGGGAACAAATCTAGCAGCCTGCCTCTGAATTGCTTTGATGTCTTCCTTTAACCCGACCTGATATGGATCCCAAAGACTCGAGCAGTACTCAAGAATAGGTCACTATCGTTGTACGTGCAATCTTCTTCACAGATGAACCACTCTTTCCCAGAATTCTCCAAATAGACCAAAGTCGACTATTCGCCTTTCCTATCACAGTTCTCTCATGCTCGTTCCATTTCATATCGCTTTGGAACATTATGCCCAGATATTTAAATCTGACTGTGTTAACAACAATACCACTAATGCAGTATCCAAAAATTATGGTTATTTTTTCACACTCATCTGCATTAACTTACATTTTTCTACATTTAGAGCTCGCTGCCAGTCAGCACACCAACTACAAGTTTTATCCAAGTGATCTTTTATGATCCTACAGTCACCAAACTTCAACACCTCTCCGTACACCCCAGCATCATCAGCAAACAACTTCAAATTTCTGCCCACCCTGTTCGCCAAACCATTTACGTATATAGAGAGAATAGTAGTGGTCATATCACACTTCCCTGGGGCACTCCTGGCGATGCCCTTCTCTCTGAACAACGCTCGCTATCGGGGACAACATACTGGGTTCTATTACTTACAAGGGAACCTCCCCATCGCACCCCCCTCAGATTTAGATATAAGTTGGCACAGTGGATAGACCTTGAAAAACTGAAAACAGATCAATTGAGAAAACAGGAAGAAGTTGTGTGGAACTGTGAAAAAATAAGCAAAATATACAAACTGAGTAGTTCATGGGAAGATATGCAATGTCAAGGCGATTGAGAATGCAGGAGCGCCGTGGTCTCGTGGTAACGTGAGCAGCTGTGGAACGAAAGGTCCTAGGTTCAAGTCTACCGTCGAGTGAAAACTTTAATTTTTTATTTTCAGTTTATGTGACAAACTCTTATGTTTTCATCACTTTTTTGGGAGTGATTATCGCATCCACAAGAAAACCTAAATCGGGCAAGGTAGAAGAATCTTTTTACCCTTCGCCAAGTGTACAAGTTAGGTGGGTCGACAACATATTCCTGTCATGTGACGCACATGCCGTCACCAGTGTCGTATAGAATATATCTGATGTGTTTTCCTGTGGAGGAATCGGTTGACCTATGACCTTGCGATCAAATGTTTTCGGTTCCCATTGGAGAGGCACGTCCTTTTGTCTACTAATCGCACGGTTTTGCGGTGCGGTCGCAAAACACAGACACTAAACTTATTACAGTGAACAAAGACATCAATGAACGAACGGACAGATAATGACTATGCAAAAATAAAGAAAATAAAATTTTCACTCGAGGGAAGACTTGAACCAAGGACCTCTCGTTCAGCAGCTGCTCACGCTACCACGACGCTCCTGAGCTCATTTTGTCCATGATGTTGCCTATGCGACCCGTGGACTACTCAGTTTGTATATTTTGCTTATTTTTTCACAGTTCCACACAACTTCTTCCTGTTTTCTCAATTGATCTGTGTTCAGTTTATCAAGGCCTATCCACTGTGCCAACTTATAACTAAATCTGAGGGGGGTGCGATGGGGAGGTTCCCTTGTTAGTAAGTTTTCGAGCCACTCGCATTTCTGTGAACATATTCCGTGTGCTCATGATGTTCTGCAAAGGGCGCCAAGTCAAATGCTTTCCGGAAGTCTAGGTATATGGAATCTGCCTGTTGTCCTTTATTCATAATTTACACTGTATCATGTGCGGAAAGGGCAAGCCGAGTTTCGCCCGGATGATGCTTTCTAATACCATGCTGATTCGTGGACATAAGCATCTCAGTCTCAAGAAAATGTGTTATATTTCAACTGAGAATAAGTTCAAGGATTCTGCAGCAAACTGATGTTAGGGATATTGGCTTGTGAGTCCGTTCTCTTGCCCTTCTTTTACACAGGAGCCACCTATACTTTCTTCCAGTTGCTCAGGGCTTTGCACTGGATGAGAGATTTGTGATAAATGCAAGCTAGGTAAGGGCCCAATGCAGTACAGTACTCTTTCAAAAACTGAACTGGAGTGCATCTGGACCTGGTGAGATTTGTTTTCAACTCTTTCAGTTGTTTCTCTCTGTCAGGGATGCAGCTTATATGTCACCCATACAGGAGTCTGTTCGATGGCCAAATGACAGTGTATTTGTACGATTTTCCTGCATGAACAATTTCTTGAAGATGAAATTTAAAACTTCTGCTTTTGTTTTGCTATCTTCGACTACCACACCAGACTGATCGACAAGTGATTGGATAGAGGCCGTAGACCAATTTCGTAATTTTACAGAGGAGTAGAATTTTCTCGGGTTCTCTGCCAGACCTTTTGCTAAGGTATGATGGTGGTAGTAGTTTTATGCTTCGTGCATAGATCTTTTCGCAGACACATGAATCTCTGTGTACCTATGCTTGTTATTTGCGTGTTGTCTTTTGAACTGAGAGTGCAACAACCTCTGTTTCCCCAGAATTTTCCAAATCTCATTGCTAAACCACAGTGTGTCATTTCTATTCTTAATCCACTTACTAGGCACATAATTCTCTAGATCACAATGTACAATCTGTTTAAACTTTGCCCATAATTCTCTACATCCATCTTACTGGAACTATCTGACGTCAATTCACTAAGTGGGATGCCAATAACTGCTTATCTGCCCTTTCTAGCAGAAACGGCACTCCCAGCTTTTTAATTGATTTATTAACTTTCATAACCATAATTGCTACATTGTCATCACGATCGCTAATTCCCGTTTCTATACTGACGTCTATAAGGGTCAGCTTATCTGAAGCTACAAGGTGTAAGTTATATCCATTGTGTGTGGGCTGTCAAACTAGCTGCCCAAGACAGTTTTCACAAAACTCTGTACAAAAGTACTTTGCACAACTGTGTCTGTACCTACTGCAATGAATCCACAGACATCTCAGTCTATACTTGGTAGGTCAAAGTTGCCTCCAACTAGTACTGCATCTGGGTATTCACTCAACAATAGCTATATGGACTCCAAGCAGGTTTCAATAGTTTAAATAGGGAAGAGATGTTAGAAGATATGAAACTGCTTGGAATACCATCCGAACAAATTTCGGTTAATAAGGCAACCTTGGCAGGTTCCAAGGCAATCTTGAGAGTTGATAGGGAACTAACCAACTGTTTCAATATAATAAAGGAGTTAGACAAGGTGATGCTCTTTCTGCAATGCTTTTCAATTTGACCTTAGAAGCAATTACACAAAAACTGCAAATGTCTGGACACATGGGTATAAGAACCACTGCATATGCTGATGATGCTGCATTTATTAGTAGATGAAGGACATCATTGGAGAGAGTAGTGGCAGAACTGAAAGAAGCCATACAGCACAAGGGAGTGGAAATTAATGAATCCGAAGTTAAATGTACGAAATTCCACAGAACAGGGGACAATAATTTGGATAACTTGGCAGCTTAGGTTTTAATTTTCAGCATGTAGAGGATTTTGAATATCTATGGTCTAATATCAATAAAGTAGATTCCATGTCCACTGAAACAAAAGCCTTCAGTTTAAATGGTAATAGGGGTTATCATACATTAAAAACTAATGACATCTAGGATGGTAAACAGAAAGCCCAACATGACTACATATGATTATGATTAGGCCAGTGGTTACATATGGATGTGAAGCACAGTGATGATGATGATGATGATGATGATTATTAGTGTTTTAGGGCGCACAACAGCGAGGTTATCAGCGCCCGCAACAGGATGCTGTGAAACAGTACTCCCATCCTCGGACCATCCACTACAACCGGCCTCCAGGTCGCTGGATTACAGGAACACGCCACCACTCCCAGCCGTGAAGCACAGTCACTAACCAGCGCCGATGAACAACATCTCAGAATATCCGAACCAAAAATACTACGGAAAATTTATGGAGTGATCTGAAATAACGATTGTACCTGCAGAGCGAGGACCAATTGTGAGTTTGGATCATCTCATACAAGGAGCTACTGATTTAAGGCTAATTAAAAGTAAAAGAATAGCCTGGTTGGGACATTTCCTAAAGATGGAGGACACAAGAACTACAAAGGTCTTCCAATGGAAACCAACAGCAAGAAGATTAAAAGGAAGGCCACAGAAGTTATGGCTGGACCACGTGGGAATCGGAGGATGGAGAAGGAAAGTAAACAAGATGGCAGAATGGAAGGAAATTGTTAATCAGGCAAAGACCCACAGAGGGTTGTAAAGCCACAAGAAGAGAACTTATCTGGTGCAGATTGTATGTAAATGAAAGAACACTATACAATACGGACCAACCAAAGGTGGCATTGCTGTTGTTGAAACACTGACCTCAGTCGGGAAGATGGAGTTTACCCTATCCTGCCACTGTGATTTAGGTTTTCCTAAAGCATTTCAGGTAAAAGCCGAGATGGCTCCTTCACACCACGGCCATGGCTGACCACCTATCCCATTCTCATACTAGACAACCTGCAAAGATGTTACAGGGTAGGTTGTGCTGAGAAATAATTGTTAAGAAACAATTCTGTACATTGCACCATTTCTGAGTTAATCATAATTGAAGTTAGCCTACAAGGGAGTTGCGTGCGCAAATTCAAGCAGCCTGTGAGAGAGACCGTCGCCAAATAAGTTTTCGTTTGGTTTCGTGAAACCAAACTTTAAAGCAATACAAAAACTGGACAAGAGGCAGTTGTAGGATCAAACACAAGCCAAAGGTCTGACGCATAGTGGTATTTACGTGTGCTAGTACGCCCTCAGTAGTTGCGAACCTGACTGTCTGAAAATTGATTATCTCAATTAGGCTATTTTAAATGCTGTGGTCCACACCACATTTACAGTCCACTTTGATATCAGATAACTTACAGTTTATAGCCAGAGTGTGGCATGTACTGTAATTTAGGCACAGATAAACAGCCAGCCACACATTACATCCAACTGATGTTCTTGCAAAGTGACCGAAAGCAGCAACCTAACAATGATGTGACTAAGTTAACATGCCACAGACATTTAACTCCAGTCACTGATTAACATTCTTAAATCAGTGTCCTTCGAAGTAGACAGTAATATCAAAATGAAAACTATGTGCATAGTAAATATCATTTGGAAATAACACTGTTCACAGTCTGATCCTTTTGTCATACTGAGCATTATTCAAGATGAACACAGTTCTTGAGATTAACTGTCAGTTCACAATACATCATTATAAAAAGCCACTGAATTACAGAATGGTCTCCCTAGTGCAAAAGTTAGATAAAACTCTGCACACTGTGAAAGTTGTAATTATGCTGACTCTTCTGTAGTACATTTTTGGACAAACATCTTAACTCACTTCATAACACACAGCAGACTGACTACAATGGCTCCAGAAATGTTCCTTTTATAAGTTTGCCCTCTATTTTGACAAAATATGGGACCCTATTTTATCAAGTTTTTGATAATAATGCAAATTACTCTGAAACTAAATGAGTGCAAAAGTTGCTTGCATATTTCCAGCATAAGCTGCCTAGATACTTCAACTGTTTAGACATACTTTTGATCTACTTTACCTGAAAGTTAGCAATGGGATATATGTTTACACAGGAATGACAATAACTGAGTTTTATATTGCTGGTATTTTGAAATTAGCACAGTTTGTAGGTAATCTCATTATACCATCAGATTCTGATTTACTAAATGAATGTACTGGAAAATGAAATCAAGTTCCCTAAGCCCTGAGTTAACATTTGAGATTTCTAGTATTGTGCACGTTGTCACAAAAATAACACTACTGGGGAAAAAAAAAGAATTTGAGGGGAAGAAAAGCATAACGGGAGAAAAATTCGGCTGCTTTGTTACAGAGTAGACTTGTGCACTACCATCGACACTATGATAACAACCGACACTAATTATATCTAGCAGCTACTTTGATCTCCAAAGGCTTGGTTGGCCAACTTCAATGCTAATTAACTTGGAAACTGCACAATGTATCAAATTTTTTTTCCTTAAAGATTATTTCTCAGCACAGTACACAGTGCAACACCCTTACAGGCCTTTCACACTGACTACCCTGTACATTTATGGTATTTCTGTTGTTTTGACTGATCTAGCGACCATGGAGATTTTTGGGTATTCAAGTTGTTGGGGTTTTGGATTCGGTGTTGTTTTGAAAGTTATGTAGATATCTGAAGTTTGTGTTTTATTTCGGGTTTGTCCACCCCTGGTAGCTGAGTGGTCAGTGCGACAGAATGTGATGCCTAATGGCCCAGGTTCGATTCCTGGCTGGGTCGGAGATTTTCTCCACTCAGGGACTGGGTGTTGTGTTTACTTTATCATCATTTCATCCCCATCAACATGCAAGTCGCTGAAGCGACGTCAACTCTAAAGACTTGCACCAGGCGAACAGTCTGTCCGATGGGAGGCCCTAGCCACACGGCATTTCCATTTGTGGTTTGCCAATAGGTATCTAGAGCTGCATTTGAGGTATATAGGTCAAGGGAAATTACCAGTTCGACTTTTTGGAGTTGCAGATGTTGGCTTTTTGGTACCGAGGGACTTGTTTGAGCTATATAGGTCGAGTGAAGTGTACGATTCCTGTCGGTTTTGTGGCTGTGGCATTATGTCCTAACTTGAGACTCTTTTTAAAAAAATATTTGTTTTGTGTCATTATACACTCCTGGAAATGGAAAAAAGAACACATTGACACCGGTGTGTCAGACCCACCATACTTGCTCCGGACACTGCGAGAGGGCTGTACAAGCAATGATCACACGCACGGCACAGCGGACACACCAGGAACCGCGGTGTTGGCCGTCGAATGGCGCTAGCTGCGCAGCATTTGTGCACCGCCGCCGTCAGTGTCAGCTAGTTTGCCGTGGCATACGGAGCTCCATCGCAGTCTTTAACACTGGTAGCATGCCACGACAGCGTGGACGTGAACCGTATGTGCAGTTGACGGACTTTGAGCGAGGGCGTATAGTGGGCATGCGGGAGGCCGGGTGGACGTACCGCCGAATTGCTCAACACGTGGGGCGTGAGGTCTCCACAGTACATCGATGTTGTCGCCAGTGGTCGGCGGAAGGTGCACGTGCCCGTCGACCTGGGACCGGACCGCAGCGACGCACGGATGCACGCCAAGACCGTAGGATCCTACGCAGTGCCGTAGGGGACCGCACTGCAACTTCCCAGCAAATTAGGGACACTGTTGCTCCTGGGGTATCGGCGAGGACCATTCGCAACCGTCTCCATGAAGCTGGGCTACGGTCCCGCACACCGTTAGGCCGTCTTCCGCTCACGCCCCAACATCGTGCAGCCCGCCTCCAGTGGTGTCGCGACAGGCGTGAATGGAGGGACGAATGGAGACGTGTCGTCTTCAGCGATGAGAGTCGCCTCTGCCTTGGTGCCAATGATGGTCGTATGCGTGTTTGGTGCCGTGCAGGTGAGCGCCACAATCAGGACTGCATACGACCGAGGCACACAGGGCCAACACCCGGCATCATGGTGTGGGGAGCGATCTCCTACACTGGCCGTACACCACTGGTGATCGTCGAGGGGACACTGAATAGTACACGGTACATCCAAATCGTCATCGAACCCATCGTTCTACCATTCCTAGACCGGCAAGGGAACTTACTGTTCCAACAGGACAATGCACGTCCGCATGTATCCCGTGCCACCCAACGTGCTCTAGAAGGTGTAAGTCAACTACCCTGGCCAGCAAGATCTCCGGATCTGTCCCCCATTGAGCATGTTTGGGACTGGATGAAGCGTCGTCTCACGCGGTCTGCACGTCCAGCATGAACGCTGGTCCAACTTAGGCGCCAGGTGGAAATGGCATGGCAAGCTGTTCCACAGGACTACATCCAGCATCCCTATGATCGTCTCCATGGGAGAATAGCAGCCTGCATTGCTGCGAAACGTGGATATACACTGTACTAGTGCCGACATTGTGCATGCTCTGTTGCCTGTGTCTATGTGCCTGTGGTTCTGTCAGTGTGATCATGTGATGTATCTGACCCCAGGAATGTGTCAATAAAGTTTCCCCTTCCTGGGACAATGAATTCACGGTGTTCTTATTTCAATTTCCAGGAGTGTATATTTAGCTTGTCACCACCCCAGCTCCCAATTTCCCACAGTTGTCCTCTCAGTTTCACTATCAAAGTAAGAAGTTCTTGTGTCGCTTTTATTTTTGTTCGCATTTGTTGGCATGTGTACGTAATGACGACATTTTCGCCATTTTGTAAATGCAAGAAGTAGGCGTTCCTGCCATACCAATGTCACAGTCTAATGCGGACGGATGAAATCAGACATTTCTCTAATTTTATTAATATTACCATTGGTCAAAGGCAACAGCTAGTACTGAATATTCCCCTTCACTTCTGCCTCGACTGACATCTCTGCCAAACTCTTTGTCTTTAAATATGTCTGCTTGTGTCTGTATATGTGTGGATGGATATGCGCGCGCGCGAGCGAGTGTATACCCGTCCTTTTTTCCCCGTAAGGTAAGTCTTTCCGCTCCCGGGATTGGAATGACTCCTTACCCTCTCCCTAAAAACCCACATCCTTTCATCTTTCCCTCTCCTTCCCTCTTTCCTGACAAAGCAACCGTTGGTTGCGAAAGCTAGAATTTTGTGTGTATGTTTGTGTGTCTGTCGACCTGCCAGCACTTTCATTTGGTAAGTCACATGTTATAAAGATGATGTGACTTACCGAACGAAAGCGCTGGCAGGTCGATACACACACAAACACACACACAAAATTCAAGCTTTCGCAACAAACTGTTGCCTCATCAGGAAAGAGGGAAGGAGAGGGAAAGACGAAAGGATGTGGGTTTTAAGGGAAAGGGTAAGGAGTCATTCCAATCCCGGGAGTGGAAAGACTTATCTTAGGGGGAAAAAAGGACGGGTATACACTCGCACACACACACACACACACACACACACACACACACACATCCATCCACACATATACAGACACAAGCAGACATATTTAAAGACAGAGAGTTTGGGCAGAGATGTCAGTCGAGGCAGAAGTGCAGAGGCAAAGATGTTGAATGACAGGTGAGGTATGAGTGGCGGCAACTTGAAATTAGCGGAGATTGTGGCCTGGTGGATAACGGGAAGAGAGGATATATTGAAAAGCAAGTTCCCATCTCCGGAGTTCGGATAGGTTGGTGTTAGTGGGAAGTATCCAGATAACCCGGATGGTGTAACACTGTGCCAAGATGTGCTGGCCGTGCACCGAGGCATGTTTAGCCACAGGGTGATCCTCATTACCAACAAACACTGGCTGCCTGTGTCCATTCATGCGAATGGACAGTTTGTTGCTGGTCATTCCCACATAGAATGAGTCACAGTGTAGGCAGGTCAGTTGGTAGATCACGTGGGTGCTTTCACACGTGGCTCTGCCTTTGATCGTGTACACCTTCCGGGTTACAGGACTGGAGTAGGTGGTGGTGGGAGGGTGCGTGGGACAGGTTTTACACCGGGGGCAGTTACAAGGGTAGGAGCCAGATGGTAGGGAAGGTGGTTTGGGGATTTCATAGGGATGAACTAAGAGGTTACGAAGGTTAGGTGGACGGTGGAAAGACACTCTTGGTGGAGTGGGGAGGATTTCATGAAGGATGGATCTCATTTCAGGGCAGGATTTGAGGAAGTCGTATCCCTGCTGGAGAGCCACATTCAGAATCTGATCCAGTCCCAGAAAGTATCCTGTCACAAGTGGGGCACTTTTGTGGTTTTCCTGTGGGAGGTTCTGGGTTTGAGAGGATGAGGAAGTGGCTCTGGTTATTTGCTTCTGTACCAGGTCGGGAGGGTAGTTGCGGGATGCGAAAGCTGTTGTCAGGTTGTTGGTGTAATGCTTCAGGGATTCCGGACTGGAGCAGATTCGTTTGCCACGAAGACCTAGGCTGTAGGGAAGGGACCGTTTGATGTGGAATGGGTGGCAGCTGTCATAATGGAGGTACTGTTGTTTGTTGGTGGGTTTGATGTGGACGGACGTGTGAAGCTGGCCATTGGACAGGTGGAGGTCAACATCAAGGAAAGTGGCATGGGATTTGTAGTAGGACCAGGTGAATCTGATGGAACCAAAGGAGTTGAGGTTGGAGAGGAAATTCTGGAGTTCTTCTTCACTGTGAGTCCAGATCATGAAGATGTCATCAATAAATCTGTACCAAACTTTGGGTTGGCAGGCCTGGGTAACCAAGAAGGCTTCCTCTAAGCGACCCATGAATAGGTTGGCGTACGAAGGGGCCATCCTGGTACCCATGGCTGTTCCCTTTAATTGTTGGTATGTCTGGTCTTCAAAAGTGAAGAAGTTGTGGGTCAGGATGAAGCTGGCTAAGGTAATGAGGAAAGAGGTTTTAGGTAGGGTGGCAGGTGATCGGCGTGAAAGGAAGTGCTCCATGCAGCGAGGCCCTGGACGTACGGAATATTTGTGTATAAGGAAGTGCCATCAATGGTTACAAGGATGGTTTCTGGGGGTAACGGATTGGGTAAGGATTCCAGGCGTTCGAGAAAGTGGTTGGTGTCTTTGATGAAGGATGGGAGACTGCATGTAATGGGTTGAAGGTGTTGATCTACGTAGGCAGAGATACGTTCTGTGGGGGCTTGGTAACCAGCTACAATGGGGCGGCCGGGATGATTGGGTTTTTTTTTTTTTAGGAAGAAGGTAGAAGGTAGGGGTGCGTGGTGTCGGTGGAGTCAGGAAGTTGATGGAGTCAGGTGAAAGGTTTTGTAGGGGGCCTAAGGTTCTGAGGATTCCTTGTAGCTCCGCCTGGACATCAGGAATGGGATTACCTTGGCAAACTTTGTATGTGGTGTTGTCTGAAAGCTGACGCAGTCCCTCAGCCACATACCCCCGACGATCAAGTACCACGGTCGTGGAACCCTTGTCCGCCGGAAGAATGACGATGGACTGGTCAGCCTTCAGATCACGGATAGCCTGGGCTTCAGCAGTGGTGATGTTGGGAGTAGGATTAAGGTTTTTTAAGAAGGATATATAAAACATGATGTGACTTACCAAATGAAAGTGCTGGCAGGTCGATAGACACACAAACACACAAAATTCAAGCTTTCACAACAAACTGTTGCCTCATCAGGAAAGAGGGAATGAGAGGGAAAGACGAAAGGATGTGGGTTTTAAGGGGGAGGGTAAGGAGTCATTCCAATCCCGGGAGCGGAAAGACTTACCTTAGGGGGAAACAAGGACGGGTATACACTCGCACACACACACATATCCATCCACACATATAGACACAAGCAGACATCTTTAAATATGTTTGCTTGTGTGTGTGTGTGTGTGTGTGTGTGTGTGTGTGTGTGTGTGTGTGTGTGTGTGTGTGCGCGCGCGCGCGCACTAGCGAGTGTATACCCGTCCTTTTTCCCCCCCCTAAGGTAAGTCTTTCCACTCCCGGGATTGGAATGACTCCTTACCCTCTCCCTTAAAACCCACATCCTTTCGTCTTTCCCTCTCCTTCCCTCTTTCCTGATGAGGCAACAGTTTGTTGCGAAAGCTTGAATTTTGTGTATATGTTTGTGTGTCTGTCGACCTGCCAGCTCTTTCATTTGGTAAGTCACATCATCTTTGTTTTTAGATATATTTTTCCTACGTGGAATGTTTCCCTCTATTATATATAAATATCAACACAGTTACACAATATCTCCTAATGTTCAGTTTGCAAGTAGTAATATATTATATGTATTATAAATGTATGACATTAAATATTTACTAGGATTATTGTCAATGTTATTTGAATTGTGTGTTTAATTATTTTTTAATCTGTTTCATGTCAAGGAGGAGTGCTGTAACAATGCTAGCATCATCTTTGGTGCTGCCATAAAGTGGAAAGCTGACCCCTGTTGTTCACCAGATGAAGGCCATCGCGTGGAAGAAGATTCTGTCACTGTATGTAATTGCCCTTTGATTTACATAAGACGTATGGGATTTCATTGTCTTAAACATTGTAAAATACGGTCAATGATGTAAATGGAAAATTTTTTCAATGGCGCTGTTGGTAGCTTCACTACCTCACCGTACTTTATTAACAAAGTACTGTATTTACTTTAGTACCCTGTTTACTAATGTTCTTTAAATTTTTTTTAAATTATTGTATCACTATAAATTACTTTGATTGGCGTTAGCAGCGTGTTTTAAAAGGCTGTTTATTGCCGTACTGCTAGTTTCTGTAAGATACGAATAAAACATTTGTGGAAATCTCAACTCGTCAGCAAACTACTAGAAATTTGGCCCCGTTTCCCAACTTGTGGTGTGGCTTGTAGAAACCATAACCACTGTGTGTGTTACAACCAATCATTTCCAAATGCTTGGCCTCATCTCACTCCCTGCGATTTCTGGTTGTGGGGCTACCTGAAGGACAGGGTTTGTTTACCAGGGGAACATTCACACGTGAGCTGATCTGAAGTGCAGCATATCAAGAGGTACCCTGCATACCTACAGATATGCTTCATTCTGCTGCGCAGAATGCAATCCTGTACTTTCAGACTCTTCTGGACACTGATGGACGCCATATTGAGCCCTCTTTGTAGCAGTAATGGTACTGGTATGTAATGGTATGACATATCGCAGCAGCTTATTAACAATGTTTCAATGTAACTGATTCTGCATTCTTGTCCTGATGTCCTTGACGTTAATGCTACCAAGTCTGGTCCTCGCACGATAAATAGTTTCCCTGTTAAATAGGGAAGTTTAATTATAACCACGCGGTATTTTTTGCCACTTTTCTATTATGTTCACAGTGCGAGTAATGATCGTACATTATGACTAAACTATTTGAGGTTTAGTGTCACACCTGCAAATAGTAGTGAAAGTGCAGTTACAGGGTCAGCAGCTTTTGTACTGCATGCCAATGTTAGTAACCACTCACATTTTGAATGATGGGAATTAAATACGACAAATCTCGAGTTCGGTGGGTTAACCAATCAGAATGTCTGTTTATAATTTACTATGGATTGTAAATAAATGTAGCAGGTATTTCGTTCTGTTAGGTTAGAATTTCACGACATCACTGGAATTTTTGGCAAACTTGGAAATGAGATGTACAAGGAGTTACTACAATAACTAATGTACAAGGTGTGACTGAAAAGTTTTAAGAATGGATCCGCTACTGCTTACTGGTTTGGCGGGCAGGCATGCAGAGGGTGGTGAGTGAGTCATTGCCTTGTCCTTGAACGCCCCCTGACAGGAAACTGCATTTCCTTTACTCAGTTCGTTCTGGCAGCTGGTTGAGTGTGGGTCTGTCAGGGCTTGTTGCCGGATTCTGTCTGCATGAAAATGGACGTAAAACAGGGCAACGAGTTTGTGTGGAATTTTGTTTTAAAACTGGAAAATCAGCCTCTGAGACTTATAAACTATTAAAAACAGCTTTTGAAGATAATTATATGAGACAGTCAAATGTTTTTGTCTGGTTCAACAGATTTAAAAATGGCTGCAAATCATTTGAAGATGAACCACAGTCCGCCCGTACTTCCACGTCAAAAATGAATGAAAATGTTATGAAAGTTCAGGACTTAGTGCACTCTGTCCGTAGACGTACAATAATGGAGATGGCTGATGAACATAATTTAAGTTTCTATGCAGTTTAGTCAATTTGCACTGAAGATCTGAACATGCGTCAAGTGTCTGCAAAATTCATTTCGGAGACAATACCGACTTGAAATGACAAGAACTGATTAATCATACTAAAAATGACCCAAATTAGTTAAATAGGGTAATTACAGGTGACAAATTGTGGGTATATGGATATGATCCTGAAACCAAAGTGCAGTCTTCACAATGGAAGACTCCAAGTTCACCACGATCGAAAAAAAGCACAGCAAAGTTGGTCAAAGGTGAAGGCAATGTCGGTGACTTTTCGATGCTACCAGTGCTGTGCATCACGAATTTACCCCTGGAGGACAGACAATTAACCAGGAATTCTACAAATGTGTCCTCTAGCATTTCTGCGAAAAGGTCTGGAAGAAAAGGCCTGCATTGTGGAAACACAGGAGTATGGTGCAACACCATGACAATGGTCCGGCTCATCGTTCCTTCTCCATCGTTGAATTCTTGACCAAGTTCAAAATTCCTGTGTTTTCACAACTGCCATATTCCCGTTTCCTAAATTACAATTTTAACTGGAAGGGGAGTGATTTGATTGAAGACATCCAGGCAAATATGGAGAGTGTCCTTAACACACTTCTGGAAAAAAATTTCCAGGAATGTTTCCGAAAGTGGAAACACCATTAGAGTCAGTATGTTCAGTCAGAATGGGACTATTTTGAAGGAGATGCATCACAGTAGCATATAAGTACCACCATTGAACAATTACAAGGCCATTCTTAAAACTTTTCAATCACATCTTGTATATCAGGGCCTATGCAGCACATCAATCTATTATGGCAATCTTATTTTCGTGTCAAGATTCACTGGTTTTACCAACTCTTAAGCAGATTATCATATTCCAACCTAAAATACGCCACCAGCTACATTACTGTCAATCATAAAATAAATACAGTGGTTGGACAAAAATATGAAACCACTACAAACACGACACATTACCACGCCTAATACAGTGGAGGAAAACTGTTGGCATTCAAAACAGCTTCAAGTCACCTTGTAATGGATAAATTCAAGTCCTGTATAGTTTTCAAGGGAATCTTGTGACATTCTTCATGCAAACTAGAGGCAAGTTCAGATAACAATTATGATTGGTCAGGGGGGATGTGACATTTCATCCTTACATTCACAAAACCAGTTCTGTACGATGTGAGCTGCGTGAACAGGTGACCTGTCATCTCTGAATAAGGCATCACCATTGGGGAACAAATATTGTACCCTAGGATAGGCGTGATCAGCCCAAAATGGTCACAATCTTTGGCAGAGCAACCACAGGCTTCAAGGAATATCATGATAGGGCTACTGACCATCAGCAAACTCCCATGTTTCACTCTTGACAGCAAGCAACCTGCATTGCAGGCATACAAAAGATGTAAACTCTGACAGAAGTTGGAAATGGTGTGAAACAAGATTTATCTGCCTGAACGACTTTCTTCCATTGCTCCACAGCCCTTGTTTTACTGGTTCTGCACCATGTTTTCCTGTTACATGAACTTGCATCACCGATATGTGGTTTCTGGGTTCCAGCTTGTCCCACAATTCCCTGCTCATGGACTGTCTTCATGTTAATGTGCTGACAGGGTTCAGTTCTGCGGTGACTCTTGTAGCTGTCACATTCTTATTTTTTGTCACAATCACGTTCGATGTCCGCCTATCACGATTACTTGACACACAGTTTCTTACGTGTTGCGACTTAGCGCATGATGATTTTCCACATTTCCTGAGCACGGTATAAATCTGATACAGTGCATACTGAAACGCCAACCACTTCTGCTGCTTTAGTTGCAAAAGCAACCACCACACGAGCACCAACAATTTTCCCACATTCAGAGTCACCTAGCTCTAATGTTTTCACAACTACAAATAACACCATTCTGACCATGACTTATTATTGAGGGAATTGCACAGGTGCTGGTTTGCTCTCAATACAACAGCACCACTTACACACTTCGCTAATATCTGCAGTTATGTTCAAGCACGGATTTCTCAAGGTGTTTCCATATTCTTGTTTAGCCCACGTAAAAAAAAATCAGTAACTAACATTAAAATTCATAGCATCCAAATCAGTAAACGTAACTCCGAAACTCCTTATATTAGGAACAAATGTAATCAATTCATATCTTTTGCCGAAGTAAATCATTAGATTTGACGTTGCTCGCTGTCTCCTGTACATTATCATCTGACTGGCTACAACTGACACCAACAAACTGCCATCAGCATGCAATGCAAACTCTGCAGACACCATTAGTATATTTTAGCCAAAGGTACTAGTTAACGGGGCTTGAACGTGAATAACTGTCAAAAAATCGATTTTTAATTTATGTCTTAAAAAAATTCTCTGTAGTTTTCTGAATAAGAAAACATTTACTTCCAAGAAAATGGGCTACAGAAAGTACCAAAATTAGAGGAATTTAAAGTGGCTGCACGCACCATGACATCCCCATGGAACACAGTCAGCTCTTTTAAAAATAAAGTTTTGCTCTCATTTGTTTCATTTTTATGAATTTTTAGTCCCTTAAATTGGCTAACCAGCAAAAGTTTTACATTTGTTTATCTTTTATTTATACATGGAGTTTAGTCATAGTTTGCTGCTGTTTTGGTGTGAATATTTCATTTACAGCAAAGTAATTGTGTGCATGAGTTTCTTATCATGTGCACGAGTTCCTTATTCCACTTGAAAGCAATGGGAAGGATTAAAAAGTTCGGTGTTAAAGTAAATCTTAGGAAAATCGGTTACCAAATGGATTAACTCTTCTAATACTGAAATGCAACGTGATACAACACTTGAATCAGATTCAACTACTCCCAGCGCTTCGAAGCTAAAACTGAAATATTTGGACAATGGACTTGACGGTATTAATGCTGACAATAGAGACACCAACTATTGTTTCAGGTTGTGTTACTGTTGAATTATCTGCTCCACCTGAACTAATAAATTAAGCCTTGCAGTGTAAGGAATGTAGCAATAGTGGTGTGAAGGCTGTTGAGGACATACATGCCAGAAGAGGTTGTGCATCAGAATTAAGAATTGTTTGTAAATTTTCTGATTTACATGAATGTGGTTATACTTGTGGCGTAACTAAACAGAGAGTGTATAACAAATGTTAAACTTTCTTGTGCTATGAGGTGCATAGGCAAAGGGTATAGAAGTGCACAAATTTTCTGTGCTCTTATTGAATTACCTCCCCCTACAATGGGGAGAGGTACAATAAAATTATTATATAGACTTTATAAGAAGTAGCAAATGATAGTATGAAAAATACTGTTCAGAAAGTTCAGACATGAATGACAGCAATATATGTATGTCTGCAACCCTGGGTGCATCCTGGCAACGAAGAGGCCACAGTTCCCTAAAGTGGGAGCTACCTCCTTGGACAATGGTAAAGTCATTGATGTGGAATGTGTTACCAATTAATCATGGCTGTCCTAGTTGAACTGGAAATCATAAATGTCTGATCAGTTTTAGTGGTTACAGTGGAGAGATGGAATCTGAAGGTGCTGTAAAGATATTTCAAAGGTCAGTGAAGAAATTGTTCTGATGTATACATCTTACCTAGGAGATGGAGACTCTAAAGGGTACCAAAAAGTTTGTGAATCCAAATCTTATTCTGGGAAAAAAAAAAAAAAAAAAAAAGTGGAATGTGTGGACGTGGTCAGCTTACAGATGAAGAAATAGATAGGTTGCAGTATCATTATGGGCAAGCCATAAGACAAAATAAGAATGACCTTGAGGGAATGAAAAAGGCAGTATGGACTACCTTCTTTCATAAATCCTCCAGAGATAACAACCCATGTCATTCACTCTGCACACTTGGCAGTATTCAAGGTGTAGCTACAAGAGGGCTGTTACTCAACCATAAACATTCTTTGCCCTTTGCTACAATAGTTATAAAACATCATACAGGGTGTTACAAAAAGGTACGGCCAAACTTTCAGGAAACATTCCTCACACACAAATAAAGAAAAGATGTTATGTGGACATGTGTCCGGAAATGCTTAATTTCCATGTTAGAGCTCATTTTAGTTTCGTTCTTCCACCTACGCCCAATGGAGCACATTATCATGATTTCATACGGGATACTCTACCTGTGCTGCTAGAACATGTACCTTTACAAGTACGACACAACATGTGGTTCATGCACGATGGAGCTCCTGCACATTTCAGTCTAAGTGTTCGTACGCTTCTCAATGACAGATTCGGTGACCGATGGATTGGTAGAGGAGGACCAATTCCGCTCTCCTGACCTCAACCCTCTTGACTTTCATTTATGGGGACATTTGAAAACTCTTGTCTACGCAACCCCGGTACCAAATGTAGAGACTCTTCGTGCTCGTATTGTGGACGGGTGTGATACAATACGCCATTCTCCAGGGCTGCATCAGCGCATCAGGGATTGCATGCGACGGAGGGTGGATGCACATATCCTCGCTAACGGAGGACATTTTGAACATTTCCTGTAACAAAGTGTTTGAAGTCACGCTTGTACGTTCTGTTGCTGTGTGTATCCATTCCACGTTTAATGTAATTTGAAGTAATAAAATGAGCTCTAACATGGAAAGTAAGCGTTCCCGGACACATGTCCACGTAACATATTTTCTTCCTTTGTGTGTGAGGAATGTTTCTTGAAAGTTTGGCCGTACCTTTTTGTAACACCCTGTATATATCTCTCTTAGTGACTAGATTATTAGAGAAATGTTTACATGGTAGAACTCAAAATACAAATGGAAGTCAACAGCTGTATATGGGAATGGATACCAAAAACTGTTCTAGTACGACTAAATACTTTGAAAATAGGTGTGCTAGATGCTGTACCATGTTTCAATGACTGTGCAGTGTCAAGGATTAATGTAATGGGATTGATGGGAGTGCCTGATGGACTAAATATGCATAGAGCTCTAATAGCCACTGAGTGAAGGAGAGTCCTCGAAGCACAAAAATCAGTGTTGGAAGCCACCAAAGATGCAAGAATAAGAAGAAGTGTGAAAAAGAGAAGGGAGAAAGAACACAGGAAACAAGATGAATACAGACCTGGGATGCATTAGTGCCATGCAGGTTTAATAGAAAAAGCAAGTTTTAACTTTTATAACTTAAATTACTTCAGGTTTTGGTACACTTTGGTTAAAAACTATTAAAGATAGAGAGCTGAAATTTTGTATACTGTCTTGAAACATGCTTAACTAAAAAGTAGACTACTCTTGTGACTTAACTTTGAAAATAAAATACTTCTGTTTGAAGAAAAACCCTGACTTCATTTCCAAAATTATTGATGGCCATACTCAAATTCTTTTTCACAATTCATGACAGCACCATGTTTTCAACAGTCTACTTTAAAGATAACAGTGTAAAGAACTTACAGAAAAAAATAAACCTTCTTTGTTTTATTTTGAGTAATGTGTACCTATGATGTACACAAATAATTGGCATGGTTTATTTCACTTCCAGCAAAAAAAAAGGGGGGGGGGCCTAAAGCTGTGGTTCATACATAGAAATGTTCGCTAAAGTTGTCTTAAAAGATGGTACACATTATATAGGCTTACACATCTTATTCTTTGAGTTACACTGTTTAGAAAACAACATTTTTTCCAAGGTTTCCCCTGGCAGTCACAGACCAATCCCCTTGGTATGTCAAAGCTAGTAATATGTTTATAGAAATTACTGGCAATCTTAACATAATGCAGAAGTGATTTCTGGCATTTCCCAAGGTAGCGTTATAGGCCCTCTGCTGTTCCTTATCTATATAAATGATTTAGGAGACAAACAGAGCACCCGTTATGGGTTGTTTGCAGATGTACTCATCAGAAGATCAATACAAATTGCAAAACAATTTAGAAAACATATCTAAATGGTGCAAAAATTGGTAATTCACCCTAAATAATGAAAAGTGAGAGGTCATTGACCCAAGTGCTAAAAGGAAACTTCACTTACATAATAAATCAGTCTAATCTTAATGCTGTAAATTCAATTTAATACCTAGGAATTACAATTACAAACAATTTAAATTGGACGAACACATCGAAAGGCAAACCAAAGACTGCGTTTTACTGGCAGAACACTTAAAAAAATTTAACAGATCTACTAAAGACACTGCTTACAATATGCCTGTCCATCCTGTTTTGGAGTACTGCTGCATGATGTGGGACCCTTGCCAGAGAATATTAATGGATTACATTGAGAAAGTTCAATGAAGAGCAGCACGTTTTGCATTATCGGAAAATAGGGGAGAGAGTGCCACAAACACGATGCAGGATTTGGGACAGGGACCATCGAAACAAGAGCTTTTTCGTTGTAGTGGAATATTCTCACAAAATTTCAATCACCAACTTTATCCTCCAAATGCAATATTTCATTGAGGCCAACCTAGATAGGGAGAAACACTCATCATAATAAAATAAGATGTAGGTGTTCATTTTTTCCTCGGGCTGTTCGAAAGTGGAATAATAAAGAATTATTGTAGAAGTGGTTCGATGAACCCACTGTCAGGCACTGACTGATTTGCAGAGTATTCGTGTAGCTGTAGATCTGAACATTAAAAAAAAAAAAAAAAATCACAACTTCCATTTGACAACTATCAGTTTTTTAAGGGGACACCTGAAAAGTAGAATAAAACTAAGGAATCTAACAAAGTACACTGTTCAAAGTATCATTACAACTTACCTTACCCATAAAAGTAATCAGCTCTTCCAGTATGTGGACCACCATTACTACTTCTACAGTTTCACTCCCTTCATCTCTGAAGCAGCACCTAACAATTACTTGTTGCTTATATTCCAGTCTCAAACCAAATAATACACATTTGAAACTCACAGGATGTTGACGGAATTATCTACGTGTATATTCTGTCTACCTGCTTTTGAGCTCCCAACTGCTAAATGAAATGTTTGGCGGAGATACCAGAAATTTCAACTTAAATCTGATGTTTTACTTTATCACCAATCCCCAGCTACACCATGTAATACCAACTCCTGAGGTAACAACCTATCACAAAAGTGGGAGAACATGGCATTAGGTACAAGCTTTCTACAGCCAGTATACTTCGAACATAAATGTGGCAGCAGTACCTGGTAACGCACTCTCCCGGTTGCCGCACTGAACAAGAAACAGCAGCAGAAAGAAAATCTCTTTAGAGATTTTGAAAACGGGAAGTGTTCACCAGCAAGTATCCCCGACACACACCTCTCATTCCCCAAACAGACCTTAACTTTGTACATGGGGAGTTCTTCACCAGTACACAACTGCCACCTGAAAAATGAAGAATGTAGAAATAGAACTGGAAATCCAGGACAGAATGGAACTAAATTATGAGAAGGAAAGTTGCTACTCACCACATGGCGGAGGTGCCGAGTCGCAGATAGGCACAACAAAAATACCCTCACAATTAAAGCTTTCAGCCAAGGGCCTTCGTCAACAATAGATACATATGCAAGCACGGAGAGTATCTATTATTGACAGCCGAAAGCTTTAATTGTGAGAGGCTTTTTGTTGTACCTATCTGCGACTCGGCATCTCTGCTATATGGTGAGTAGCAACTTTCCTTCTCATAATATTGAATGCAGAAATAGTTTTCACATAATCGCCGCAAGTATTCAAACAGACAACTTACAAGTTCCACTGAATTTTCTAGTTACATTTTCAGGTGAAGAAATTAGTAATGAAATGCTCAGCACTGATTCTTAATAAACCGCCATGCATTAGACTAAGTTTCCTGTTAATGTATACCCAGTCCCACACAACTGATATCCATTTGAACATGAAAATTTTGCACCTTAAACACAGCTTATTCAAATGTTCAAAAGGTCGTAATGAGATTTCATTCATTTCCTACATTTGTGAGACCACAGCTAAGACAATTTCTTAATACTAAATATCTTTTTGTTTATGTCCACCACAGGCAGTCAGAAACATAACAAATCTCACCAACACAACTGCATTTACAAATAAACAAGCCAAAACTGGCCAGTAATATAATGCATTATACAACGTTCGTCTTTATGAAACATTTCTGAGAGCCTATTGTGGACATAAAAGTGACTTTTTTGGCATTTTGATTTGGGCAGTTCCATTTCAAACTGAGACTGAGGCTTGTTTTTTAATTTTTGTAAATAGTTTTTTGAATCTACAAAAGATAAATTTTATTGTCCTGAAAAAATTATCAAAATTACAAACTTTGTTGAGAAAATACAGTTAAAGCTGGCAGTTTTGCAGATGGAAAACAAGAGGTTTGCTTTTTGTGTTGGCAACTATTTACATTTCGGTTGCAGCGACTTTTTTTTTGTGTCAGGTTTCAAGAGCAGAACATTATCTGTCACATAAACTTCAGTTTTTAAAAGAAAGGGAAGTTATTAAGCATGCCGTAACTGACAATAGTAACTGTGCATTTAGTGTCCCACGTGTGACAAAAAAGTGAAAAGTTTACCATGTAACCCAGCAATTATAGCAATTCTGTGTATTTTAGGTTACAAGTAAGAAAAACAAATAAAAACGTCCAGTAACCCATAAGGCAGCTTTCAATTATTAAATGGCCATTTATAAGTATGAAAAGAAATCGTGTCCTACCCGTGAGTTGTTTTTTTTGTCATTTTTAAGTTATGTTGGTTGGTACAAGGGCCTTTATAGTTTACACTAAATAAAAACTCACTATTTATTCACAAAATAGGGGAAATAACATCAGCAGAGAGTATAAGAAAACTTCGAGGAAAGTTTAAAGATGCCAGCAACTACTACAGCCACAAAGAAAGAGAAAGAATGGGATAAAAAAAGATGGGAAAATATGAAGGCATTCTCCACTGAAAAATGGAAACTAAGAAAAATGAGTTAAAATCTGTACCGATCGAAGATCAGCTAGAAACCTGTGCTTCCCAGCATGGTTCTTATACGTGTGCCGAGTCCCTCAGCAGAGCAGTTTCTTGGGTAAAGAAGATGCTTCCTCCAAACCTGCAACTCCCCCCCCCCCTCCCCCAAAAAGTAGTAAGGCAGATTTTTCTCAGTAGAGAAGAAAACTTCTTGTAAACTTACAGGTGACAATCTGATCAAAATACAAAACTTTTTCACAAATGATGGAATCAGGAGGCAAACACCTACCTGGTTTTAAAGACAAAGCGTACTGTAGGCCATGAAACTGGGATACGGGTTCGCTTGCACCAACATCACACGAATATGACAGTTAAGGAAGGATATTTCTTTTTCAGCAAGAGAATCAAGATACTGATATCATAATTTCAAAATTTTACGAGTTGGTACCTAAAAATGTTGTTCTAAATTCTGAAACGCCTCACAATGTTATGTGTGTGCAAATAACATGCTAGCTTCAGCTTTATGATGAGGCCATTCAGAGAAAAATAGGTAGTTTCCCAGCTACTCACACTAACCTTACAGACTTTATTTGATGTGACGTGGAAAGTGAAATATGCATGACAAATGAAGGCACACACTAACTGATAGAAAGTTTGATTTATGCAGAATATTATCTCGGAAACAATGGATTGAACATGAGTTATCACCCCAAACAGATTACTGCTAGTGTCAGTCTTGATGAAGCTATCTCTGAAATTCCGACTCAACTAAAGAAAAAACATCAGAATATTTCTTTCTCAAAAGGATGCAATGAAAACTGTTAAAACATTAGTTAATGACGATTAAGTGATATTGCAAATAGATTTTGCAGAAAACTATGCAGCACTGACCCAAAGTGAGATGCAAAGTGCCCTCTGGAGGCCTACACACATTACAGAGGTGGGTCAGGCCATGGTATTTTTTTTTGTTATGGAAGGACACTTTTCTGTGAAATCTGGGTAAAAAAACTTTAATTAGAAATGGAAAACTAGGACACAACATATATTCTGCAAACTGTTACAAGCAACAGGAATTTTTTTATGCATTTAAATAGTAATATTATGTTTCCATATTTCCAATATTAATTATTACGGAAGGACAAGAAAAAGAACAGCTTTTTTTATACTTGAATGTAAAGATTAATTCCTACTCTGATGTTTATGTTTCACTAAGCAAATTTTTAATTGGTTAACTGCATCTGTTTAGTACATAAATAAGGGCATAACAGATTTTTTTTAGCTCTTACATTAAATGCTGCATCCAAGAAAGTGAATAGCTGCAGTGTTACGGAAGGACATTTTTTCCCAGCTATACAAATTTGACTTAACACAAAATACATTGTTATTTATTGAATTTTATAACAATAAATGCTATCATAAATGTTACATATTAATTTATTACTGAAATTAAAATTATGTAGAATAGGAAAATGAAATTACTGTTAGTGAAATATAGACTTTGTACATACATAATTTAAAATGTGTCAGTGTTTGTGCTAGGTTGAAAACAAGACTACAGTCATTTGCAGTTGTGGGCAATGAACTGTGCCATGGCAAGTACTCAGTTTATGATTGTTTGAAGATGGTAATAAGTAAGCTGAAACAAGAGCTTCCAAACTTTACCTCTATTAGAATTTTTTCTGATAGTTGTCCACGTCAATTTAAGAACAAACTTGCCATTTATGAGCTGTTTACATAATGCAAGACTTCAGAGTGTCTTGAGAATGGTTTTTCTTTGCAACATCACATGGGAAAGGTGCAGTGGGTGGCATGTGAGCTGTAACAAAAAGGGCTGTTTGTAACAAAGTTAAGCAAAGAAAAGTCATCAGCAATGTCGAGGAATGTTTAGACTGTGCCAAATCAGATGTTTCCGGACCAACCTTTTTTATACTGACAAGAGATCATATTGATGAAAACAGGCCTTTTGGACAGACACTGCAAACCTGTTAAAAAGAGGAAAGGTAATCACAGCAAGCATTACTTCAACGATTACAGTACCTATAACGTGATATGTGGGGCAAGTTTTCTAAACTCGGATTTAGAGAAAGTGCAGGTTTTTTCAACATTCACCCAATGTATATCCTCTCAGCTACACAGATTCTGAGATGAGTCATGAGGAATCTTATTCTGATCTTTTCACATACAAGCCCCAAGAAGTTACAGGTTCAGGGCCAACTGTGGAAAAAGAGTCATGCCAGGAACATTTATTGTAGTGGAGTTCCAAACTGCTAGAAATAAATCCACTAAATACAGATATGGTGCAATAGCACAGAGAAGTGTTGAAGACAATGGGGAAATACAGGTTGTGTATGATATCTGTAGGGGACTTGGCAAAGGCATTTAAAGTTGATGAGGGGGATGTACCCAACAGAACTTTAAGGAGTTCTTTCTATTCTTCCAGATCCAAACATCCAACATGTTAAGGGCACCTTATGAGTTAGCAGGCAATTCAGGCATGTTTGAAAGTGGGTAAGAAGACAACTGTATATTTCTCAAATGAAATAATTAAGTACTCAGTAATTTAACGTAATACTGTACTGAAATTTATTTTATTTATAGGCAACAAACCTTTTCTAAAAGGTGATTGAAACAAAGTGCCATCTAATTATGTTATCTGCTGATTCAAAGATATCTCATAATAAAATTACATTTAAATTAAAAAAGATTCTACCTCACACAAATCCACCCATGACAGACTCCAATTGCAGTTATTATAAGTAAGTATTAATAATGTTATATTTATTGACATTATGTCATGTAGAGAATTGCTTTGTTAGTGTGAATTCAATATTTTTAAAAAAAAATAGCTGCATAACTCAGATTTATTGTAAAATGTTGGTGGATATTCAACACTATGTGCATTTTCTGTCCCACCCACAACAAAGCTTTAAAGGTGATTAACAGCTCAATTCAACAACTTGTGACGTTTACATTTAAATGGAAGGTAAAACAACTATTAGTATGACAATCTTTCACTTTTTCTACTTTTTGTTACATCAACTTTTGACAGATGAAAAACTGTAGTGCAACTATGCCATCCATGACAACAAAATTGTCCAGTTGTCAAAAATCTGAGTAACTTATTTAATGAACAGAACTGTTCCATGCAACTTTGTTTCTATACACAAAATGTCCACACTTTTTGCAGCAGAAATGCTTTGCTTGAAGTATTTGATAAAAGCACCAGCTGATTAATGTAAGAGGAGCACGGACTTTTTCAATGTAACTGCTCTCCTAATATACATACTTAAAGTAGTTCCTGTAATTGTCAGTGTGTGCCATAATTTGTTATCACTGAAGTGGCTGCTGTTGTTTCTGTATACCTTCACGCATTCTAAATCACTTACAGCTTCCCATGGCAGTACTCACTGAATGCAATATGTGACTGGATATTACTGACTCAAATGTAACAAATGCGGCTGGGAGATAGTATTTAGGTAGTTTACCACATAGACTTCCAACTTAAGGAGTTACATTTGCCTTGATTATAACCCAGTATTTCGATATATAACATACACTGCAAAGTTTACAAAACGAATATTTACTTTCAAATGTATCTAAAATCGTGTCATTTAGGTAGTGGCAGTGAAAGTGCTCCAAAACATGACTTTACATCATACGCAATACAGTACAGTCATCAAAACGCTAACAAATGGTTCAAATGACTAAGCACTATGGGACTTAAACATCTGAGGTCATCAGTCCCCTAGACTTACAACTACTTAAACCTAACTACCCTAAGGACATCACACACATCCATGCCCGAGGCAGAAATCTAATGTGCGACCGTAGCAGCCTAGAACCGCTCGGCCACAGCGGCCGGCAAAATGCTAACAAAAACAAAATGAAAACAGCATATGGCTTAAGCAAAAATATTGCTGATTTACGATAATATGCAAATAATATGCACCGAACACTTTGACATTGGTCTATTACGAAACATCTCCGAGTTTAATTTGCAGGTTTTGCATCTTATAATGAAGAGTGCCAATTATGATGCGAACATAAACATCGTGCTGCAGTATAGATCAGTGACCACAACCTTTATTTTCCATTCACACTCTTCATCTTCTGCAACTCTTTCAACCACAATGACACCTCACCTAGCCCTGGTGCTGCGCTACAGATCGGTCTGTCTCCAGGAACAATGAAGGGGGCACCGTCACACTGCAACGCCAACGATGTTTCGTAAACATATGAAAATGCTTTGCCTCAATTTCAAGTACTTAGACAAGGATTCCGGGTAGGGTTCACACAGTACGTTTCTAGCCTGATTGCATGCCGTACACCTACAAAATGGAAATAACACATCTGCTGAAAGTACAAAATAGTAAGCCACGTTCCTTTTCCACAAGTTCAATGTATTTCTGTACTCTCAAACCTTGCCACTCGGAAAAGCACGCAAATTTTGTGATGCCTACCGTCTCAATAAACACGTGTATATTCTTACTACACGACTTACGTCTTATATTAAGTTGACGGATGCTATAAGGCTGAAGGGCGACTCTCTGACAAACAGATAAAGCATTTTAACATTGTTAAAAACTACTGTGCAATGCTGACAATTGCATCCCCTCACCAACTTTTGCCAGCACGTCGCTTTAAATTGCAACTTCGCGGAATTTGAATGTAGCCCAGGCCAAAGAGTCTCTTACGAAGTAGTTTGCACTTGCGTCTAGCGACAGCTGATCTCTGTGCCGATTGCCTTGTCGACTGTCTAGTCTCTCTGTAGCTCGCAGCACTTTCTGGTGGCAGCTAGTGAAAACATACAGTACTCAGTTGTTTGTGTACTGTTTTGGCTATTATTCCTGTATTAATACACCTCTCATTCAAAAATTGGTAAAAATAGTTGCAATTTGTGCACTGCAGCATGTGGCAGTAATAAAAGCTGATATCGCAAAATCGTCCAAGAGAGAGGCATCATAATCAATTTTTTTTATAAAAATTAACAATACACACAGACGGATGCAACTTTTTTCTTTACTTTTGCAGAGTGAAAAATCAGCCGAGAACCTAAGGAGTACAATTTTCTATTTAACTTGCAAATCCCTACTGCAGGTTACGTTTCAACATCATTCTCCCTGACTTTTAATCTTACATAAATCAGACCTTGCTATCCCCAGAAATGGAAAGAACAACGTTCTTTTAATCCCACATTTAAAATATTAGGCTTCTCATGTGTGGAATTTATTACAAAATTTCAACAATATCGAAACTGATTAAATAATAAACTTCCTTATTTGAACACTTTGATACAAAATGTCTCATTTCGTGTACAGTGTATGCAATTTATGCATCTAATTTCTGAGAAGTTTTTAAGTTTACAAAGCATATCAAACAAACATAGTCACCTACTTTGTTATAGTTCTCACTATCCAACACGTGCTTTATTTTTTAGCTCATTGTTATTCAAAATGACTCTGAGCACTATGGGACTTAACTTCTGAGGTCATCAGTCCCCTAGAACTTAGAACTACTTAAACCTAACTGACCTAAGGACATCACACACATCCATGCACGAGGCAGGATTCGAATATGCGACCGTAGCGGTCGCGCGGTTCCAGACCATTGTTATTAATACTGACAATTTTGATCTGCTTTCTATTTATGAGCAAAAAGGCTAATGGCAATCAGAGAGCACAAGCAGTTTTTATTCTAAACGCACGCTGTTGTGCGGTACTAAAGTAGTCTTAATAATCAATAGTCCTTAATTCCTGCCACACACTTTGCAACTTTCTGGCAGTTTCTTCACCCAAAAAATCTTTATCGAGGAAGTTTCGTAAGCAGCCATGGATCCTGTATGGGTCTGCGAGTTTGTGCTACTCCAGGACTACACTCCTGGAAATTGAAATAAGAACACCGTGAATTCATTGTCCCAGGAAGGGGAAACTTTATTGACACATTCCTGGGGTCAGATACATCACATGATCACACTGACAGAACCACAGGCACATAGACACAGGCAACAGAGCATGCACAATGTCGGCACTAGTACAGTGTATATCCACCTTTCGCAGCAATGCAGGCTGCTATTCTCCCATGGAGACGATCGTAGAGATGCTGGATGTAGTCCTGTGGAACGGCTTGCCATGCCATTTCCACCTGGCGCCTCAGTTGGACCAGCGTTCGTGCCGGACGTGCAGACCGCGTGAGACGACGCTTCATCCAGTCCCAAACATGCTCAATGGGGGACAGATCCGGAGATCTTGCTGGCCAGGGTAGTTGACTTACACCTTCTAGAGCACGTTGGGTGGCACGGGATACATGCGGACGTGCATTGTCCTGTTGGAACAGCAAGTTCCCTTGCCGGTCTAGGAATGGTAGAACGATGGGTTCGATGACGGTTTGGATGTACCGTGCACTATTCAGTGTCCCCTCGACGATCACCAGTGGTGTACGGCCAGTGTAGGAGATCGCTCCCCACACCATGATGCCGGGTGTTGGCCCTGTGTGCCTCGGTCGTATGCAGTCCTGATTGTGGCGCTCACCTGCACGGCGCCAAACACGCATACGACCATCATTGGCACCAAGGCAGAAGCGACTCTCATCGCTGAAGACGACACGTCTCCATTCGTCCCTCCATTCACGCCTGTCGCGACACCACTGGAGGCGGGCTGCACGATGTTGGGGCGTGAGCGGAAGACGGCCTAACGGTGTGCGGGACCGTAGCCCAGCTTCACGGAGACGGTTGCAAATGGTCCTCGCCGATACCCCAGGAGCAACAGTGGCCCTAATTTGCTGGGAAGTGACGGTGCGGTCCCCTACGGCACTGCGTAGGATCCTACGGTCTTGGCGTGCATCCGTGCGTCGCTGCGGTCCGGTCCCAGGTCGACGGGCACGTGCACCTTCCGCCGACTACTGGCGACAACATCGATGTACTG
This sequence comes from Schistocerca nitens, assembly GCF_023898315.1. Lineage (NCBI taxonomy): Eukaryota > Metazoa > Arthropoda > Insecta > Orthoptera > Acrididae > Schistocerca > Schistocerca nitens. Next base: position 157,588,181 of record NC_064624.1, on the reverse strand, counting down.
TGGAGACCTCACGCCCCACGTGTTGAGCAATTCGGCGGTACGTCCACCCGGCCTCCCGCATGCCCACTATACGCCCTCGCTCAAAGTCCGTCAACTGCACATACGGTTCACGTCCACGCTGTCGCGGCATGCTACCAGTGTTAAAGACTGCGATGGAGCTCCGTATGCCACGGCAAACTGGCTGACACTGACGGCGGCGGTGCACAAATGCTGCGCAGCTAGCGCCATTCGACGGCCAACACCGCGGTTCCTGGTGTGTCCGCTGTGCCGTGCGTGTGATCATTGCTTGTACAGCCCTCTCGCTGTGTCCGGAGCAAGTATGGTGGGTCTGACACACCGGTGTCAATGTGTTCTTTTTTCCATTTCCAGGAGTGTATGTCAATGAAGAAATTAAAAAAAGGGGTGTTTATTCCATCCTGTGTATGGGCTGATTGATATAACAAATGAAATACATTATTTTATAAAAAGTTCTCTGGTTTTCACCAGTGTCAAATGAGTAAAATTACACGAGCTTTTGCTCAAGAACTCCTCAGTCATTGTCAAGTGGTATGACTGCCAGTGGGCGGCTGGTAAACCCATTTTATACACTAGCTGCTGGCTGTGACATTACTGGTGCGTGCGGCATTACTACACATTGGCATACACTGTAGCGCCAAAGAAACTGGTATAGGCATGCGTATTCAAATACAAAGATACGTAAACAGGCAGAATGCGGCACTGCGGTTGGCAACGCCTATATAAGACATGTAGGGAAGCAGCCTACTCACGTCTTATAAAATTCACATCAGTCTTTCCATTGTATGCCAGCCGGTCCGCTGTAACTAGCTCTGACGTCATAAATGTTGCGCAATACTTTAAAAATCTAGTAAATAACCTGAAACGTTTCTAGCATGTCAGGAGTAATACTAAATCAATATGTGTTGGATATCAGTTCAATAACTTTAACCATTTTCGAAATTTGGACGTTTTCCTGTAAAAATCATTGGCGCAACAGAAAAGAGCTAGAAACTTAAAAATTTCTTTTTAGATTCCTTTTGCATAATAATTTAGTAGAAACAGTATTCTGGATCTCACAAATTAAAATTTTAGTTGAAATTCACGGTTTTCTGGTTTTTGTCTTAAAAATTAAGGAAGCAAGATAGATTACGTAGGCGAATAAATAAGGCTAGGATGTTTAAATTTAAGTAGAAGGGAGATCCGCTATAATCATAAAGATGTGAGAAGTTTCAATTGAATAACTATAAAACTATAGCGATAGCGTATCTCCAAAGGGCAAGTTCAGAGCTCATCTACTGCGTGTAGTGTAAGTAAATTAATTCTCTCGCCCAAAATATTTGACAGCCACGTCAGACTTTTATTATGTTTACTTACCTGCGTGCTGAATGCACATTTAAATTGAGAGCTTCATCTGCCATCAGCAAAGGAAGCGATGATTTATTCGATAACTTAAAGTGGTGCATTACTAGCCCAGTGGCTAGTCGGGAGAACCGATTTGATCAGGCGTTCCCTTAGCCGTCCGCGCCGCGGCTTTATATGTAAGAACGCTCCGCGAGAGAGTAAGGCCCCAGTTCTCTCCAGACGCTGATTAGCGCACCACCTGTGCCGGGAGTCACGTCGCGTCGGTATCGTTGCTATAAACAGCCTCGGATGCCGTAATAAGTTACTCGGGATACGCGTAACCATGAAATCGTTTTCGAGTGAAGTGTTAATTCTGGGATGACTTTAATGATCTATCTTCAGTTTGCGTATGTCGTATTTTCACGTGCCGTTGCGGGACAGACATTCTACCATTATTTAGCGTGGCGTTTGATGAACATTATCATCAAATTATGGCGAGCATTCACTTAAACCGTTAATTTGAACAGTTATAGTTGCATCAGCGCATTAGACTCTGAACTGCTCTGGTAGTTAGATTGTGTGGATTCTTTTTTGGTCTGTGACTTTCAGAATATAGTGAACATTTTAGAGAGAATCGTTTTTTATTATGAATCCCAGACAATCTCCTAATTCCTCAGAGCTATAAGCTGTAGCTATAAAGGTATTTCTCAGATGAAGTGGGCATTAGGAATTCTAATTACAGGCTTCATGTTTTGCTAATCACTTTCTGGTGGCCAATATTGTAGTTAGAGAGCCAGTGTTGAGAACGGCAAACAACAGCATAAATGAACAAAACATCAATAACAATTATTCCACCCGCCGCCCCACAGACAACAAGTGTCTGGCGCAGCTGTTAGATGGTTACTGCTGCTACAAGGGCAGACTATCAAGATTTAAGTGAGTTGTATTATAGTTGACACACGAGAGACTGGATGCAGCATCTCTGAGGTAGCGATCATGTCACCTGGTCGGACGAGTCTCGTTCCAAATTGTATCGAGTGGACAGACGTGTACGGGTATGGAGACAACCTCATTCATCCAAGGACCCTGCATATCAGCAGGGACTGTTCAAGCTGGTGGAGGCTCTGTAATGGTGTGGGGTGTGTGCACTTGTAGTAACATGGGACCCCTGATATGACTGACACGTGACACGTACGTAAGCATCATGTCTGTATCCATTCATGTCCGTTACGCATTCGATGTACTGGGTGATCAAAAAGTCGGTATGAACTTGAAAACTTACTGAACCACGGAATAATGTAGATAGAGAGGTAAAAATTGACACACATGCTTGGAATGACATGGGGTTTTATTAGAACAAAAAAAAAAACGAAGTTCACAAAATGTCCGAAAGATGGCGCTGGACAGCAAAACGTCAGCGACTGTGCATGACAATCGTGCATAAAAGGAGCTGTAATGAGAGAGAGAATCAGATGCGCCAGCAGTCGCAGCATGTTGACGTTACCTGAAAAGGCGCTTTTAGTGAAGCTGTATTATCAGAATGGGGAATGTGCAAGTTCAGCGTTACGATCCTATCGCCATAGGAAGGGGATTCGAACGGGTAAAGGTCCGTTGACAAATACAGCTGTGGCGAGAATGATTTCGAAGTTCGAAGCCACAGGTTGTTTAGACGATAGACCCCGAAGTGGCCAACCGAGCACAAGGCGTAATGCTGCTGAGACAGTTCAGGAAGAAATGGAGACTGTAGCGGGTTCGTCTATGCACGGGGAAGTCAGCGCTTGTGCAGTCGTACATCGCATCGGCATTCCATACACTACTGTTTGGCTGGCACTTAGGCCTACCCTCCAATGCTATCCGTACAAAATCCATCGGCATCATGAACTGTTACCTGGCGATTTAGTGAAGCGGAGGGCATTTGCGGTGTGGGCGTTTCAAAAGCTGGCGGAAGATCACGATTGGTTGAGTAACGTGTTGTGGACCGACGAAGCTCATTTCATACTCCGAGGGTCTGTCAACGCCCACAACTGCAGAATCTGGGCTACCGAAAATCCTAGAATTGTCGTGGAAACTCCACTGCATGACGAGAAAGTCACGGTATGGGTTGGATTTACCACAACTACCGTTACCGGTCCTTTTTTCTTCGAGAAATGTGACGGGTGAGAGATACACTGATATGTTACAGAATCGCATCATCCCCAGCCTGGCTGATAAACACCTGGTGGAACGTACGATGTTTATGCAGGATGGCGCTCCACCCCATATTGCTAGACGTGTGGAAGATCTCTTGCGCGCATCGTTGGGTGATGATCGTGTGCTCAGCCGCCACTTTCGTCATGCTTGGCCTCCCATGTCCCTAGACCTCAGTCCGTGCGATTATTGGCTTTGGGGTTACCTGAAGTAGCAAGTGTATCGTGATCGACCGACATCTCTATTGATGCTGGAAGACAACATCCGACGCCAATGCCTCACCATAACTCCGGACATGCTTTACAGTGCTGTTCACAACATAACTCCTCGACTACAGCTATTGTTGAGGAATGATGGTGGACACATTGAGCATTTCCTGTAAAGAACATCATCTTTGCTTTGTCTTACTTTGTTTTGCTAATTATTGCTATTCTGATCAGATGAAACGCCATCTGTCGGATATTTTTTGATCTTTTGTATTTTTTTGGTTCTAATGAAACCCCATGTCATTCCAAGGATGTGTGTCAATTTGTACCTCTCTATCTACATTATTCTGTGACTTGACCGAGCGAGGTGGCGCAGTGGTTAGCACACTGGACTCGCATTCGGGAGGACGACGGTTCAATCCCGCGTCCTACCATTCTGATTTAGGTTTTCCGTGATTTCCCTAAATCGCTTCAGGCAAATGCCGGGATGGTTCCTTAGAAAGGGCACGGACGATTTCCTTCCCCATCCTTCGCTAATCCGAGCTTGTGCTCCGTCTCTAATGACCTCGTTGTCGACGGGACGTTAAACAGTAATCTCCCCCCCCCCTCCCCACCCCCCCCGTAATTTATTCAGTTTTCAAATTAATACTGACTTTTTGATCAGCCGGTACTTGTGCACTTCAATCACGCCAATGTGACTCTCCAGACGTCTAGGACTGTTACAAAGTGGCTCCAGGAACACTCTTGTGAGTTTAAACACTTTGGCTGGCCACGAAACCCCCCGGACATGAACATTATTGAGCATACCTGGGATGCTTTGCAACGTGCAGTTTAGAAGAGATCTCCAACCCCTCGCACACTTATGGATTTATGGACAGCCCTGGGGGATTCAGGGTGACAATTCCCTCCAGCACTACTTCAGACATTAGTCGAGTCCATGCCACGTCGTTTGCGGTATGTGTGCGAGCTCACAAGGGACCTGACGAATGGGAAAACTGGTAGAAGCCGACCTCGAGGAAGATCAGTTTGGATTCCGTAGAAATGTTGGAACACGTGAGGCAATACTGACCCTACGACTTATCTTAGAAAACAGATTAAGGAAAGGCAAACCTACATTTATAGCATTTGTAGACTTAGAGAAAGCTTTTGACAATGTTGACTGGAATACTCTCTTCCAAATAGTGAAGGTGGCAGGGGTAAAATACAGGGAGCGAAAGGCTATTTACAATTTGTACAGAAACCAGATGGCAGTTATAAGAGTCGAGGGGCACAAAGGGAAGCAGTGGTTGGGAAGGGAGTGAGACAGGGTTGTAGGCTCTACCCATTGTTATTTGTATATTGAGAAAGCAGTAAAGGAAACAAAAGAAAACTTCGGAGTAGGTATTAAAATCCATGGAGAAGAAATAAGAACTTTGAGGTTCGCCGATGACATTGTAATTATGTCAGAGACAGCAAAGGACTCGGAAGAGCAATTGAACAGAATGGACAGTGTCTTGAAAGGAGGATATAAGATGAACATCAAGAAAAGCGAAACTAGGATAATGGAATGTAGTCGAATTAAATCGGGTGATGCTGTGGGACTTAGATTAGAAAATGAGACGCTTAAAGTAGTAAATGAGTATTGCTATTTGCGGAAACCAGATGGCAGTTATAAGATTCGAGGGACATGAAAGGGAAGCAGTGGTTGGGAGTGAGACAGTTGTAGCCTCTCCCCGTTGTTATTCAATCTGTATATTGAGCGAGCAGTAAAGGAAACAAAAGAAAACTTTGGAGTAGCTATTAAAATCCATGGAGAAGAAATAAAAACATTGAAGTAGAGAGGACATAAAATGTAGACTGGCAATGGCAAGGAAAGCATTTCTGAAGAAGAGAAATTTGTTAACATCGAGTATAGATTTAAGTGTCAGGAAGTCATTTCTGAAAGTATTTGTATGGAGTGTAGCCATGTATGGAAGTGAAACATGGACGATAACTAGTTTGGACAAGAAGAGAATAGAAGCTTTCGAAATGTGGTGCTGCAGAAGAATGCTGATGGTTAGATCACATAACTAATGAGGAGGTATTGAATAGAATTGGAGAGAAGAGAAATTTGTGGCACAACTTGAGTAGAAGAAGGGATCGGTTGGTAGGGCATATTCTGAGGCAACAAGGGATCACCGATTTAGCATTGGAGGGCAGCGTGGAGGGTAAAAATCGTAGAGGGAGACCAAGAGATGAATACACTAAGCAGATTCAGAAGGATATAGGTTGCAGTAAGTACTGGGAGATGAAGAAGCTTGCACAGGATAGAGTTACATGGAGAGCTGCATCAAACTAGTCTTTGGCCTGAAGACCACAACAACAACAGGGGCCCTATACCATATTAGGTACGTGTACCAGTTTCTTTGACTCTTCAGTGTGTATGAGACTGTATGAAATGAGCAGAATAAGTATGGACAAACCTATTATCAAAAATAATTAATTTTGTGAAACTTCTTGATACATTAAATCAAGACTATATGCTTTGCAAACACATATTGCGGCAACTGCATCAATGAGGATTGTTATCTATGATTTTTCTGTATATAGGGTAGAGGAGGAGGAGAAGATTATTGTTTAAGAGACGGAGCACAAGCTCAGAGTCGGGAAGGATGGGGAAGGAAATCGGCCGTGCCCTTTCAAAGGAACCATGCAGGTATTTGCCTGAAGTGATCTAGGGAAAACACAGAAAACCTAAATAAGGATGGCCAGACGCGGTATTGAACCGTCGTCCTCCCGAATACGAGTCCAGTGTGCTAACCACTGCGCCACCTCGCTCGGTATACAGGGTGGTCCGTTGATCGTGACCGGGCCAAATATCTCACGAAATAAGCATCAAACGAAAAAAAACTGCAAAGAACGAAACTCGTCTAGCTTGAAGGGGGAAACCAGATGGCGCTATGGTTGGCCGGCTAGATGGCGCTGCCATAGTTCAAACGGATATCAACTGCGTTTTTTTTAAAATAGGAACCCCCATTTTTTTGTTACATGTTCGTGTAGTATGTAAAGAAATATGAATGTTTTAGTTGGACCACTTTTTCGCTTTTTGATAGATGCCGCTGTAATAGTCACAAACGTATAAGTACGTGGTATCACAAAACATTCCGCCAGTGCGGACGTATTTGCTTCGTGATATTTTACTCGTGTTAAAATGGACCGTTTACCAATTGCGGAAAAGGTCGATATCGTGTTGATGTACGGCTATTGTGCTCAAAATGCCCAACGGGCGTGTGCTATATATGCTGCTCGGTATCCTGGACGACATCATCCAAGTGTCCGGACCGTTCGCCGGATAGTTACGTTATTTAAGGAAACAGGAAGTGTTCAGCCACATGTGAAACGTCAACCACGACCTGCAACAAATGATGATGCCCAGGTAGGTGTTTTAGCTGCTGTCACGGCTAATCCGCACATCAGTAGCAGACAAATTGCGCGCCAATCGGGAATCTCAAAAACGTCGGTGTTGAGAATGCTACATCAACATCGATTGCACCCGTAACGTATTTCTGTGCACCAGGAATTGCATTGCGACGACTTTGGACGTCGTGTACAGTTCTGGCACTGGGCACAAGAGAAATTACGGGACGATGACAGATTTTTTGCACGTGTTCTATTTAGCAACGAAGCGTCATTCACCAACAGCGGTAACGTAAACCGCCATTATACGCACTATTGGGCAACGGAAAATCCACGATGGCTGCGACAAGTGGAACATCAGCGACCTTGGCGGGTTAATGTATGGTGCGGCATTATGGGAGGAAGGATAATTGGCCCCCTTTTTCTCGATGGCAGTCTAAATGGTGCAACGTATGCTGATTTCCTGCGTAATGTTCTACCGATGTTACTACAAGATGTTTCACTGCATGACAGAATGGCGATGTTTACAAATCTTTAACATAATGCAGCGCGTCAGCAACTGTGAAATGTACAGAAAATAAACAATTTCTTTCAGCCTTCAGTTGCAAGGTAATGTTTACTCGTTTACCTAGGTTTCAATTCCAGTAATGGAATCTTCTTCAGAACCTATAAATTAAACCACATACGGACATATATTACTCACTGAAATGCATCATCAGTCTAATGATTGAATAGTAAAGAAATCGTGATACTTACAAAAAAATTAAATTATTTTGAAAGCCAAACACTGGCCATGATACAGATTAAAAATTAAAACAATAAAGACGCATAACCATAAGGTTATGTCTGTCAAAATTAAAACCATTAAGGTGAACGTAGACGGAGCTACGCCGGCCAGACATAAGGACCACACGTGAGCGGCTCGAAAACTAGGCGTTGTGAGCAGTTACGCGGCGAGGCTCGGCCGCGGCCAAGCGCAAGCGCAGGCGCGAGAGACAAACTGTGTCAAAATTACTTACAAGAGAACCTCCCCATCGCACCCCCCTCAGATTAAGTTATAAGTTGGCACAGTGGCTAAGCCTTGAAAAACTGAACACAGATCAATCGAGAAAACTGGAAGAAGTAGTGTGGAACTATGAAAAAATAACCAAAATATACAAACAGAGTAGTCCATGTCCAACATAAGCAATATCAAGGAGGGCAGAGGCGCAGTATCGCCGTGGTCCGGTGGTTAGCGTGAGTAGCTGCAGAAAGAGAGGTCCTTGGTTCAAGTCTTCCCTCGACTGAAAATTTCACGTTCTTCATTTTCGCAAAGTTTTGATCTGTCCGCTCGTCCATTGATGTCACTGTTTACTGTAATAAGTTTAGTGTCTGTGTTTTGCGACCGCACCGCAAAACCGTGCGATTAGTAGACGAAAGGACGTGCCTCTCCGATGGGAACCGAAAACATTTGATCGCAAGGTCATAGGTCAACCGATTCCTCCACAGAAAAACACGTCTGATATATTCTATACGACACTGGTGACGGCATGTGCGTTACATGACAGGAATTTGTTGTCGACCCACCTAACTTATACACTTGGCGAATGGGTAAAAAGATTCTTCTACCTTGCCCGATTTAGGTTTTCTTGTGGATGTGATAATCACTCCAAAAAAACTGATGAAAACATAGTAGTTTGTCACATAAACTGAAAATAAAAAATTAAAATGTTCACTCGAGGAAAGACCCGAACCAAGGACCTCTCGTTTCGCAGCTGCTCACGCTAACCACGGGACCACGGCGCTCCTGAGGTCAGACCAGCCTTGATGTTAAATATCTTCCTCATGGACTACTAAGTTTATATATTTTGCTCATTTTTTCATAGTACCACACAACTTCTTCCTGTTTTCTCGATTGATGTGTGTTCAGTTTTTCAAGGCCTATCCACCGTGCCAACTTATAACTAAATCTGAGGGGTGTGCGATGGGGAGGTTCCCTTGTTAGAGCAAATGTACATATAAACAAAATGTGACTGAAAGCCGTCCTACAAATGGACAAACCTATCTATTGGTATAGCAACATTAAACAATTTACCTGAGAACAAACTACAAAGCCAAGGTATAAAATTTTTTTTACATTTAAATATTATATTAAGAGGGCGAAGCCCCGCTACCGTAACTAAAAATTAGTGTCGAAACCATGCGTGCTAAGCATAAAATGTCTTTAACATAAAAACGCCTTAGCAACTATGTGTCATTACCACGCAGGGTTACGAAGTACAAAGACACATGGCGTTACCAACATAAAAACCTAAACAGTCTACTTACACGAGGTACGGAATCAGTGGTGACTCTTACTCAGAAATGTATTAATGCTGAAGGCCACCTGTTTGAACATTAATCACATTTGCAAAGTACATTTATTTTTCCAATTGGACTTTAAGCTTTCCATTTCCAGAAAATTAACATTGTAGAACGGGAAATATATTTTCTATGACACTTCAAAGTGTGTATAGATTTTATTGACGCACCCTGTATTAATGAACTTTAACTACAGCATACCTAAAAGGCTAAATAATAACCAAAATAGCTAATCAATAACCATTAAAACAATTTCTTATTACCGACAACATTTTTTTTTTCAGAATGAGATTTTCACTCTGCAGCGGTGTGTGCGCTGACATGAAACTTCCTGGCAGCTTAAAACTGTGTGCCGGACCGAGACTCGAACTCGGTACCTTCGCCTTTTGTGGGCAAGTGCTCTACCAACTGAGCTACCCGAGCACGACTCACGCCTCGTTCTCACAGCTTTACTTCTGCCAGTACCTCGTCTCCTAGTTTCCAAACTCCGGTAGACCACTTGCTCACGAAAGGCAAAGGTCTCGAGTCTCGGTCGGGCACACAGTTTTAATCTGCCAGGAAGTTTCATATCAGCGCACACTCCGCTGCAGAGTGAAAATCTCATTCTGGAATCATCCCCTAGGCTGTGGCTAAGCCATGTCTCCGCAATATCCTTTCTTTCAGGAGTGCTAGTTCTGCAAGGTTCGCAGGAGAGCTTCTGGAAGGTAGGAGACGAGGTACTGGCAGAAGTAAAGGTGTGAGAACGGGGCGTGAGTCGTGCTTGGGTAGCTCAGTTGGTAGAGCAGTTGCCCGCGAAAGGCAAAGGTCCCGAATTCGAGTCTCGGTCCGGCACACAGTTTTAATCTGCCAGGAAGTTTCATATCAGCGCACACTCCGCTGCAGAGTGAAAATCTCATTCTGGAATCATCCCCTAGGCTGTGGCTAAGCCATGTCTCCGCAATATCCTTTCTTTCAGGAGTGCTAGTTCTGCAAGGTTCGCAGGAGAGCTTCTGGAAGGTAGGAGACGAGGTACTGGCAGAAGTAAAGGTGTGAGAACGGGGCGTGAGTCGTGCTTGTGTAGCTCAGTTGGTAGAGCACTTGCCCGCGAAAGGCAAAGGTCCCGAATTCGAGTCTCGGTCCGGCACACAGTTTTAATCTGCCAGGAAGTTTCATATCAGCGCACACTCCGCTGCAGAGTGAAAATCTCATTCTGGAATCATCCCCTAGGCTGTGGCTAAGCCATGTCTCCGCAATATCCTTTCTTTCAGGAGTGCTAGTTCTGCAAGGTTCGCAGGAGAGCTTCTGGAAGGTAGGAGACGAGGTACTGGCAGAAGTAAAGGTGTGAGAACGGGGCGTGAGTCGTGCTTGGGTAGCTCAGTTGGTAGAGCACTTGCCCGCGAAAGGCAAAGGTCCCGAATTCGAGTCTCGGTCCGGCACACAGTTTTAATCTGCCAGGAAGTTTCATATCAGCGCACACTCCGCTGCAGAGTGAAAATCTCATTCTGGAATCATCCCCTAGGCTGTGGCTAAGCCATGTCTCCGCAATATCCTTTCTTTCAGGAGTGCTAGTTCTGCAAGGTTCGCAGGAGAGCTTCTGGAAGGTAGGAGACGAGGTACTGGCAGAAGTAAAGGTGTGAGAACGGGGCGTGAGTCGTGCTTGGGTAGCTCAGTTGGTAGAGCAGTTGCCCGCGAAAGGCAAAGGTCCCGAATTCGAGTCTCAGTCCGGCACACAGTTTTAATCTGCCAGGAAGTTTCATATCAGCGCACACTCCGCTGCAGAGTGAAAATCTCATTCTGGAATCATCCCCTAGGCTGTGGCTAAGCCATGTCTCCGCAATATCCTTTCTTTCAGGAGTGCTAGTTCTGCAAGGTTCGCAGGAGAGCTTCTGGAAGGTAGGAGACGAGGTACTGGCAGAAGTAAAGGTGTGAGAACGGGGCGTGAGTCGTGCTTGGGTAGCTCAGTTGGTAGAGCACTTGCCCGCGAAAGGCAAAGGTCCCGAATTCGAGTCTCGGTCCGGCACACAGTTTTAATCTGCCAGGAAGTTTCATATCAGCGCACACTCCGCTGCAGAGTGAAAATCTCATTCTGGAAACATCCCCTAGGCTGTGGCTAAGCCATGTCTCCGCAATATCCTTTCTTTCAGGAGTGCTAGTTCTGCAAGGTTCGCAGGAGAGCTTCTGGAAGGTAGGAGACGAGGTACTGGCAGAAGTAAAGGTGTGAGAACGGGGCGTGAGTCGTGCTTGGGTAGCTCAGTTGGTAGAGCACTTGCCCGCGAAAGGCAAAGGTCCCGAATTCGAGTCTCGGTCCGGTACACAGTTTTAATCTGCCAGGAAGTTTCATATCAGCGCACACTCCGCTGCAGAGTGAAAATCTCATTCTGGAATCATCCCCTAGGCTGTGGCTAAGCCATGTCTCCGCAATATCCTTTCTTTCAGGAGTGCTAGTTCTGCAAGGTTCGCAGGAGAGCTTCTGGAAGGTAGGAGACGAGGTACTGGCAGAAGTAAAGGTGTGAGAACGGGGCGTGAGTCGTGCTTGGGTAGCTCAGTTGGTAGAGCACTTGCCCGCGAAAGGCAAAGGTCCCGAATTCGAGTCTCGGTCCGGCACACAGTTTTAATCTGCCAGGAAGTTTCATATCAGCGCACACTCCGCTGCAGAGTGAAAATCTCATTCTGGAATCATCCCCTAGGCTGTGGCTAAGCCATGTCTCCGCAATATCCTTTCTTTCAGGAGTGCTAGTTCTGCAAGGTTCGCAGGAGAGCTTCTGGAAGGTAGGAGACGAGGTACTGGCAGAAGTAAAGGTGTGAGAACGGGGCGTGAGTCGTGCTTGGGTAGCTCAGTTGGTAGAGCACTTGCCCGCGAAAGGCAAAGGTCCCGAATTCGAGTCTCGGTCCGGCACACAGTTTTAATCTGCCAGGAAGTTTCATATCAGCGCACACTCCGCTGCAGAGTGAAAATCTCATTCTGGAAACATCCCCTAGGCTGTGGCTAAGCCATGTCTCCGCAATATCCTTTCTTTCATGAGTGCTAGTTCTGCAAGGTTCGCAGGAGAGCTTCTGGAAGGTAGGAGACGAGGTACTGGCAGAAGTAAAGGTGTGAGAACGGGGCGTGAGTCGTGCTTGGGTAGCTCAGTTGGTAGAGCAGTTGCCCGCGAAAGGCAAAGGTCCCGAATTCGAGTCTCGGTCCGGCACACAGTTTTAATCTGCCAGGAAGTTTCATATCAGCGCACACTCCGCTGCAGAGTGAAAATCTCATTCTGGAATCATCCCCTAGGCTGTGGCTAAGCCATGTCTCCGCAATATCCTTTCTTTCAGGAGTGCTAGTTCTGCAAGGTTCGCAGGAGAGCTTCTGGAAGGTAGGAGACGAGGTACTGGCAGAAGTAAAGGTGTGAGAACGGGGCGTGAGTCGTGCTTGGGTAGCTCAGTTGGTAGAGCACTTGCCCGCGAAAGGCAAAGGTCCCGAATTCGAGTCTCGGTCCGGCACACAGTTTTAATCTGCCAGGAAGTTTCATATCAGCGCACACTCCGCTGCAGAGTGAAAATCTCATTCTGGAATCATCCCCTAGGCTGTGGCTAAGCCATGTCTCCGCAATATCCTTTCTTTCAGGAGTGCTAGTTCTGCAAGGTTCGCAGGAGAGCTTCTGGAAGGTAGGAGACGAGGTACTGCCAGAAGTAAAGGTGTGAGAACGGGGCGTGAGTCGTGCTTGGGTAGCTCAGTTGGTAGAGCACTTGCCCGCGAAAGGCAAAGGTCCCGAATTCGAGTCTCGGTCCGGCACACAGTTTTAATCTGCCAGGAAGTTTCATATCAGCGCACACTCCGCTGCAGAGTGAAAATCTCATTCTGGAATCATCCCCTAGGCTGTGGCTAAGCCATGTCTCCGCAATATCCTTTCTTCCAGGAGTGCTAGTTCTGCAAGGTTCGCAGGAGAGCTTCTGGAAGGTAGGAGACGAGGTACTGGCAGAAGTAAAGGTGTGAGAACGGGGCGTGAGTCGTGCTTGTGTAGCTCAGTTGGTAGAGCACTTGCCCGCGAAAGGCAAAGGTCCCGAATTCGAGTCTCGGTCCGGCACACAGTTTTAATCTGCCAGGAAGTTTCATATCAGCGCACACTCCGCTGCAGAGTGAAAATCTCATTCTGGAATCATCCCCTAGGCTGTGGCTAAGCCATGTCTCCGCAATATCCTTTCTTTCAGGAGTGCTAGTTCTGCAAGGTTCGCAGGAGAGCTTCTGGAAGGTAGGAGACGAGGTACTGGCAGAAGTAAAGCTGTGAGAACGGGGCGTGAGTCGTGCTTGTGTAGCTCAGTTGGTAGAGCACTTGCCCGCGAAAGGCAAAGGTCCCGAATTCGAGTCTCGGTCCGGCACACAGTTTTAATCTGCCAGGAAGTTTCATATCAGCGCACACTCCGCTGCAGAGTGAAAATCTCATTCTGGAATCATCCCCTAGGCTGTGGCTAAGCCATGTCTCCGCAATATCCTTTCTTTCAGGAGTGCTAGTTCTGCAAGGTTCGCAGGAGAGCTTCTGGAAGGTAGGAGACGAGGTACTGGCAGAAGTAAAGCTGTGAGAACGGGGCGTGAGTCGTGCTTGTGTAGCTCAGTTGGTAGAGCACTTGCCCGCGAAAGGCAAAGGTCCCGAATTCGAGTCTCGGTCCGGCACACAGTTTTAATCTGCCAGGAAGTTTCATATCAGCGCACACTCCGCTGCAGAGTGAAAATCTCATTCTGGAATCATCCCCTAGGCTGTGGCTAAGCCATGTCTCCGCAATATCCTTTCTTTCAGGAGTGCTAGTTCTGCAAGGTTCGCAGGAGAGCTTCTGGAAGGTAGGAGACGAGGTACTGGCAGAAGTAAAGGTGTGAGAACGGGGCGTGAGTCGTGCTTGGGTAGCTCAGTTGGTAGAGCACTTGCCCGCGAAAGGCAAAGGTCCCGAATTCGAGTCTCGGTCCGGCACACAGTTTTAATCTGCCAGGAAGTTTCATATCAGCGCACACTCCGCTGCAGAGTGAAAATCTCATTCTGGAATCATCCCCTAGGCTGTGGCTAAGCCATGTCTCCGCAATATCCTTTCTTTCAGGAGTGCTAGTTCTGCAAGGTTCGCAGGAGAGCTTCTGGAAGGTAGGAGACGAGGTACTGGCAGAAGTAAAGGTGTGAGAACGGGGCGTGAGTCGTGCTTGGGTAGCTCAGTTGGTAGAGCACTTGCCCGCGAAAGGCAAAGGTCCCGAATTCGAGTCTCGGTCCGGCACACAGTTTTAATCTGCCAGGAAGTTTCATATCAGCGCACACTCCGCTGCAGAGTGAAAATCTCATTCTGGAATCATCCCCTAGGCTGTGGCTAAGCCATGTCTCCGCAATATCCTTTCTTTCAGGAGTGCTAGTTCTGCAAGGTTCGCAGGAGAGCTTCTGGAAGGTAGGAGACGAGGTACTGGCAGAAGTAAAGGTGTGAGAACGGGGCGTGAGTCGTGCTTGTGTAGCTCAGTTGGTAGAGCACTTGCCCGCGAAAGGCAAAGGTCCCGAATTCGAGTCTCGGTCCGGCACACAGTTTTAATCTGCCAGGAAGTTTCATATCAGCGCACACTCCGCTGCAGAGTGAAAATCTCATTCTGGAATCATCCCCTAGGCTGTGGCTAAGCCATGTCTCCGCAATATCCTTTCTTTCAGGAGTGCTAGTTCTGCAAGGTTCGCAGGAGAGCTTCTGGAAGGTAGGAGACGAGGTACTGGCAGAAGTAAAGGTGTGAGAACGGGGCGTGAGTCGTGCTTGTGTAGCTCAGTTGGTAGAGCACTTGCCCGCGAAAGGCAAAGGTCCCGAATTCGAGTCTCGGTCCGGCACACAGTTTTAATCTGCCAGGAAGTTTCATATCAGCGCACACTCCGCTGCAGAGTGAAAATCTCATTCTGGAATCATCCCCTAGGCTGTGGCTAAGCCATGTCTCCGCAATATCCTTTCTTTCAGGAGTGCTAGTTCTGCAAGGTTCGCAGGAGAGCTTCTGGAAGGTAGGAGACGAGGTACTGGCAGAAGTAAAGGTGTGAGAACGGGGCGTGAGTCGTGCTTGTGTAGCTCAGTTGGTAGAGCACTTGCCCGCGAAAGGCAAAGGTCCCGAATTCGAGTCTCGGTCCGGCACACAGTTTTAATCTGCCAGGAAGTTTCATATCAGCGCACACTCCGCTGCAGAGTGAAAATCTCATTCTGGAATCATCCCCTAGGCTGTGGCTAAGCCATGTCTCCGCAATATCCTTTCTTTCAGGAGTGCTAGTTCTGCAAGGTTCGCAGGAGAGCTTCTGGAAGGTAGGAGACGAGGTACTGGCAGAAGTAAAGGTGTGAGAACGGGGCGTGAGTCGTGCTTGGGTAGCTCAGTTGGTAGAGCACTTGCCCGCGAAAGGCAAAGGTCCCGAATTCGAGTCTCGGTCCGGCACACAGTTTTAATCTGCCAGGAAGTTTCATATCAGCGCACACTCCGCTGCAGAGTGAAAATCTCATTCTGGAAACATCCCCTAGGCTGTGGCTAAGCCATGTCTCCGCAATATCCTTTCTTTCAGGAGTGCTAGTTCTGCAAGGTTCGCAGGAGAGCTTCTGGAAGGTAGGAGACGAGGTACTGGCAGAAGTAAAGGTGTGAGAACGGGGCGTGAGTCGTGCTTGGGTAGCTCAGTTGGTAGAGCACTTGCCCGCGAAAGGCAAAGGTCCCGAATTCGAGTCTCGGTCCGGCACACAGTTTTAATCTGCCAGGAAGTTTCATATCAGCGCACACTCCGCTGCAGAGTGAAAATCTCATTCTGGAATCATCCCCTAGGCTGTGGCTAAGCCATGTCTCCGCAATATCCTTTCTTTCAGGAGTGCTAGTTCTGCAAGGTTCGCAGGAGAGCTTCTGGAAGGTAGGAGACGAGGTACTGGCAGAAGGTGTGAGAACGGGGCGTGAGTCGTGCTTGGGTAGCTCAGTTGGTAGAGCACTTGCCCGCGAAAGGCAAAGGTCCCGAATTCGAGTCTCGGTCCGGCACACAGTTTTAATCTGCCAGGAAGTTTCATATCAGCGCACACTCCGCTGCAGAGTGAAAATCTCATTCTGGAATCATCCCCTAGGCTGTGGCTAAGCCATGTCTCCGCAATATCCTTTCTTTCAGGAGTGCTAGTTCTGCAAGGTTCGCAGGAGAGCTTCTGGAAGGTAGGAGACGAGGTACTGGCAGAAGTAAAGGTGTGAGAACGGGGCGTGAGTCGTGCTTGGGTAGCTCAGTTGGTAGAGCACTTGCCCGCGAAAGGCAAAGGTCCCGAATTCGAGTCTCGGTCCGGCACACAGTTTTAATCTGCCAGGAAGTTTCATATCAGCGCACACTCCGCTGCAGAGTGAAAATCTCATTCTGGAATCATCCCCTAGGCTGTGGCTAAGCCATGTCTCCGCAATATCCTTTCTTTCAGGAGTGCTAGTTCTGCAAGGTTCGCAGGAGAGCTTCTGGAAGGTAGGAGACGAGGTACTGGCAGAAGTAAAGGTGTGAGAACGGGGCGTGAGTCGTGCTTGTGTAGCTCAGTTGGTAGAGCACTTGCCCGCGAAAGGCAAAGGTCCCGAATTCGAGTCTCGGTCCGGCACACAGTTTTAATCTGCCAGGAAGTTTCATATCAGCGCACACTCCGCTGCAGAGTGAAAATCTCATTCTGGAATCATCCCCTAGGCTGTGGCTAAGCCATGTCTCCGCAATATCCTTTCTTTCAGGAGTGCTAGTTCTGCAAGGTTCGCAGGAGAGCTTCTGGAAGGTAGGAGACGAGGTACTGGCAGAAGTAAAGGTGTGAGAACGGGGCGTGAGTCGTGCTTGGGTAGCTCAGTTGGTAGAGCAGTTGCCCGCGAAAGGCAAAGGTCCCGAATTCGAGTCTCGGTCCGGCACACAGTTTTAATCTGCCAGGAAGTTTCATATCAGCGCACACTCCGCTGCAGAGTGAAAATCTCATTCTGGAATCATCCCCTAGGCTGTGGCTAAGCCATGTCTCCGCAATATCCTTTCTTTCAGGAGTGCTAGTTCTGCAAGGTTCGCAGGAGAGCTTCTGGAAGGTAGGAGACGAGGTACTGGCAGAAGTAAAGGTGTGAGAACGGGGCGTGAGTCGTGCTTGGGTAGCTCAGTTGGTAGAGCACTTGCCCGCGAAAGGCAAAGGTCCCGAATTCGAGTCTCGGTCCGGCACACAGTTTTAATCTGCCAGGAAGTTTCATATCAGCGCACACTCCGCTGCAGAGTGAAAATCTCATTCTGGAATCATCCCCTAGGCTGTGGCTAAGCCATGTCTCCGCAATATCCTTTCTTTCAGGAGTGCTAGTTCTGCA
This sequence comes from Schistocerca nitens, assembly GCF_023898315.1. Classification (NCBI taxonomy): domain Eukaryota; kingdom Metazoa; phylum Arthropoda; class Insecta; order Orthoptera; family Acrididae; genus Schistocerca; species Schistocerca nitens. Next base: position 157,570,469 of record NC_064624.1, on the reverse strand, counting down.
AGGTTCGCAGGAGAGCTTCTGGAAGGTAGGAGACGAGGTACTGGCAGAAGTAAAGGTGTGAGAACGGGGCGTGAGTCGTGCTTGGGTAGCTCAGTTGGTAGAGCACTTGCCCGCGAAAGGCAAAGGTCCCGAATTCGAGTCTCGGTCCGGCACACAGTTTTAATCTGCCAGGAAGTTTCATATCAGCGCACACTCCGCTGCAGAGTGAAAATCTCATTCTGGAATCATCCCCTAGGCTGTGGCTAAGCCATGTCTCCGCAATATCCTTTCTTTCAGGAGTGCTAGTTCTGCAAGGTTCGCAGGAGAGCTTCTGGAAGGTAGGAGACGAGGTACTGGCAGAAGTAAAGGTGTGAGAACGGGGCGTGAGTCGTGCTTGGGTAGCTCAGTTGGTAGAGCACTTGCCCGCGAAAGGCAAAGGTCCCGAATTCGAGTCTCGGTCCGGCACACAGTTTTAATCTGCCAGGAAGTTTCATATCAGCGCACACTCCGCTGCAGAGTGAAAATCTCATTCTGGAAACATCCCCTAGGCTGTGGCTAAGCCATGTCTCCGCAATATCCTTTCTTTCAGGAGTGCTAGTTCTGCAAGGTTCGCAGGAGAGCTTCTGGAAGGTAGGAGACGAGGTACTGGCAGAAGTAAAGGTGTGAGAACGGGGCGTGAGTCGTGCTTGGGTAGCTCAGTTGGTAGAGCACTTGCCCGCGAAAGGCAAAGGTCCCGAATTCGAGTCTCGGTCCGGCACACAGTTTTAATCTGCCAGGAAGTTTCATATCAGCGCACACTCCGCTGCAGAGTGAAAATCTCATTCTGGAATCATCCCCTAGGCTGTGGCTAAGCCATGTCTCCGCAATATCCTTTCTTTCAGGAGTGCTAGTTCTGCAAGGTTCGCAGGAGAGCTTCTGGAAGGTAGGAGACGAGGTACTGGCAGAAGTAAAGGTGTGAGAACGGGGCGTGAGTCGTGCTTGGGTAGCTCAGTTGGTAGAGCACTTGCCCGCGAAAGGCAAAGGTCCCGAATTCGAGTCTCGGTCCGGCACACAGTTTTAATCTGCCAGGAAGTTTCATATCAGCGCACACTCCGCTGCAGAGTGAAAATCTCATTCTGGAATCATCCCCTAGGCTGTGGCTAAGCCATGTCTCCGCAATATCCTTTCTTTCAGGAGTGCTAGTTCTGCAAGGTTCGCAGGAGAGCTTCTGGAAGGTAGGAGACGAGGTACTGGCAGAAGTAAAGGTGTGAGAACGGGGCGTGAGTCGTGCTTGGGTAGCTCAGTTGGTAGAGCACTTGCCCGCGAAAGGCAAAGGTCCCGAATTCGAGTCTCGGTCCGGCACACAGTTTTAATCTGCCAGGAAGTTTCATATCAGCGCACACTCCGCTGCAGAGTGAAAATCTCATTCTGGAAACATCCCCTAGGCTGTGGCTAAGCCATGTCTCCGCAATATCCTTTCTTTCAGGAGTGCTAGTTCTGCAAGGTTCGCAGGAGAGCTTCTGGAAGGTAGGAGACGAGGTACTGGCAGAAGTAAAGGTGTGAGAACGGGGCGTGAGTCGTGCTTGGGTAGCTCAGTTGGTAGAGCACTTGCCCGCGAAAGGCAAAGGTCCCGAATTCGAGTCTCGGTCCGGCACACAGTTTTAATCTGCCAGGAAGTTTCATATCAGCGCACACTCCGCTGCAGAGTGAAAATCTCATTCTGGAATCATCCCCTAGGCTGTGGCTAAGCCATGTCTCCGCAATATCCTTTCTTTCAGGAGTGCTAGTTCTGCAAGGTTCGCAGGAGAGCTTCTGGAAGGTAGGAGACGAGGTACTGGCAGAAGTAAAGGTGTGAGAACGGGGCGTGAGTCGTGCTTGGGTAGCTCAGTTGGTAGAGCACTTGCCCGCGAAAGGCAAAGGTCCCGAATTCGAGTCTCGGTCCGGCACACAGTTTTAATCTGCCAGGAAGTTTCATATCAGCGCACACTCCGCTGCAGAGTGAAAATCTCATTCTGGAATCATCCCCTAGGCTGTGGCTAAGCCATGTCTCCGCAATATCCTTTCTTTCAGGAGTGCTAGTTCTGCAAGGTTCGCAGGAGAGCTTCTGGAAGGTAGGAGACGAGGTACTGGCAGAAGTAAAGGTGTGAGAACGGGGCGTGAGTCGTGCTTGGGTAGCACAGTTGGTAGAGCACTTGCCCGCGAAAGGCAAAGGTCCCGAATTCGAGTCTCGGTCCGGCACACAGTTTTAATCTGCCAGGAAGTTTCATATCAGCGCACACTCCGCTGCAGAGTGAAAATCTCATTCTGGAAACATCCCCTAGGCTGTGGCTAAGCCATGTCTCCGCAATATCCTTTCTTTCAGGAGTGCTAGTTCTGCAAGGTTCGCAGGAGAGCTTCTGGAAGGTAGGAGACGAGGTACTGGCAGAAGTAAAGGTGTGAGAACGGGGCGTGAGTCGTGCTTGGGTAGCTCAGTTGGTAGAGCACTTGCCCGCGAAAGGCAAAGGTCCCGAATTCGAGTCTCGGTCCGGCACACAGTTTTAATCTGCCAGGAAGTTTCATATCAGCGCACACTCCGCTGCAGAGTGAAAATCTCATTCTGGAATCATCCCCTAGGCTGTGGCTAAGCCATGTCTCCGCAATATCCTTTCTTTCAGGAGTGCTAGTTCTGCAAGGTTCGCAGGAGAGCTTCTGGAAGGTAGGAGACGAGGTACTGGCAGAAGTAAAGGTGTGAGAACGGGGCGTGAGTCGTGCTTGGGTAGCTCAGTTGGTAGAGCACTTGCCCGCGAAAGGCAAAGGTCCCGAATTCGAGTCTCGGTCCGGCACACAGTTTTAATCTGCCAGGAAGTTTCATATCAGCGCACACTCCGCTGCAGAGTGAAAATCTCATTCTGGAAACATCCCCTAGGCTGTGGCTAAGCCATGTCTCCGCAATATCCTTTCTTTCAGGAGTGCTAGTTCTGCAAGGTTCGCAGGAGAGCTTCTGGAAGGTAGGAGACGAGGTACTGGCAGAAGTAAAGGTGTGAGAACGGGGCGTGAGTCGTGCTTGGGTAGCTCAGTTGGTAGAGCACTTGCCCGCGAAAGGCAAAGGTCCCGAATTCGAGTCTCGGTCCGGCACACAGTTTTAATCTGCCAGGAAGTTTCATATCAGCGCACACTCCGCTGCAGAGTGAAAATCTCATTCTGGAATCATCCCCTAGGCTGTGGCTAAGCCATGTCTCCGCAATATCCTTTCTTTCAGGAGTGCTAGTTCTGCAAGGTTCGCAGGAGAGCTTCTGGAAGGTAGGAGACGAGGTACTGGCAGAAGTAAAGGTGTGAGAACGGGGCGTGAGTCGTGCTTGGGTAGCTCAGTTGGTAGAGCACTTGCCCGCGAAAGGCAAAGGTCCCGAATTCGAGTCTCGGTCCGGCACACAGTTTTAATCTGCCAGGAAGTTTCATATCAGCGCACACTCCGCTGCAGAGTGAAAATCTCATTCTGGAATCATCCCCTAGGCTGTGGCTAAGCCATGTCTCCGCAATATCCTTTCTTTCAGGAGTGCTAGTTCTGCAAGGTTCGCAGGAGAGCTTCTGGAAGGTAGGAGACGAGGTACTGGCAGAAGTAAAGGTGTGAGAACGGGGCGTGAGTCGTGCTTGGGTAGCTCAGTTGGTAGAGCACTTGCCCGCGAAAGGCAAAGGTCCCGAATTCGAGTCTCGGTCCGGCACACAGTTTTAATCTGCCAGGAAGTTTCATATCAGCGCACACTCCGCTGCAGAGTGAAAATCTCATTCTGGAATCATCCCCTAGGCTGTGGCTAAGCCATGTCTCCGCAATATCCTTTCTTTCAGGAGTGCTAGTTCTGCAAGGTTCGCAGGAGAGCTTCTGGAAGGTAGGAGACGAGGTACTGGCAGAAGTAAAGGTGTGAGAACGGGGCGTGAGTCGTGCTTGTGTAGCTCAGTTGGTAGAGCACTTGCCCGCGAAAGGCAAAGGTCCCGAATTCGAGTCTCGGTCCGGCACACAGTTTTAATCTGCCAGGAAGTTTCATATCAGCGCACACTCCGCTGCAGAGTGAAAATCTCATTCTGGAATCATCCCCTAGGCTGTGGCTAAGCCATGTCTCCGCAATATCCTTTCTTTCAGGAGTGCTAGTTCTGCAAGGTTCGCAGGAGAGCTTCTGGAAGGTAGGAGACGAGGTACTGGCAGAAGTAAAGGTGTGAGAACGGGGCGTGAGTCGTGCTTGTGTAGCTCAGTTGGTAGAGCACTTGCCCGCGAAAGGCAAAGGTCCCGAATTCGAGTCTCGGTCCGGCACACAGTTTTAATCTGCCAGGAAGTTTCATATCAGCGCACACTCCGCTGCAGAGTGAAAATCTCATTCTGGAATCATCCCCTAGGCTGTGGCTAAGCCATGTCTCCGCAATATCCTTTCTTTCAGGAGTGCTAGTTCTGCAAGGTTCGCAGGAGAGCTTCTGGAAGGTAGGAGACGAGGTACTGGCAGAAGTAAAGGTGTGAGAACGGGGCGTGAGTCGTGCTTGTGTAGCTCAGTTGGTAGAGCACTTGCCCGCGAAAGGCAAAGGTCCCGAATTCGAGTCTCGGTCCGGCACACAGTTTTAATCTGCCAGGAAGTTTCATATCAGCGCACACTCCGCTGCAGAGTGAAAATCTCATTCTGGAATCATCCCCTAGGCTGTGGCTAAGCCATGTCTCCGCAATATCCTTTCTTTCAGGAGTGCTAGTTCTGCAAGGTTCGCAGGAGAGCTTCTGGAAGGTAGGAGACGAGGTACTGGCAGAAGTAAAGGTGTGAGAACGGGGCGTGAGTCGTGCTTGTGTAGCTCAGTTGGTAGAGCACTTGCCCGCGAAAGGCAAAGGTCCCGAATTCGAGTCTCGGTCCGGCACACAGTTTTAATCTGCCAGGAAGTTTCATATCAGCGCACACTCCGCTGCAGAGTGAAAATCTCATTCTGGAATCATCCCCTAGGCTGTGGCTAAGCCATGTCTCCGCAATATCCTTTCTTTCAGGAGTGCTAGTTCTGCAAGGTTCGCAGGAGAGCTTCTGGAAGGTAGGAGACGAGGTACTGGCAGAAGTAAAGGTGTGAGAACGGGGCGTGAGTCGTGCTTGGGTAGCTCAGTTGGTAGAGCACTTGCCCGCGAAAGGCAAAGGTCCCGAATTCGAGTCTCGGTCCGGCACACAGTTTTAATCTGCCAGGAAGTTTCATATCAGCGCACACTCCGCTGCAGAGTGAAAATCTCATTCTGGAATCATCCCCTAGGCTGTGGCTAAGCCATGTCTCCGCAATATCCTTTCTTTCAGGAGTGCTAGTTCTGCAAGGTTCGCAGGAGAGCTTCTGGAAGGTAGGAGACGAGGTACTGGCAGAAGTAAAGGTGTGAGAACGGGGCGTGAGTCGTGCTTGGGTAGCTCAGTTGGTAGAGCACTTGCCCGCGAAAGGCAAAGGTCCCGAATTCGAGTCTCGGTCCGGCACACAGTTTTAATCTGCCAGGAAGTTTCATATCAGCGCACACTCCGCTGCAGAGTGAAAATCTCATTCTGGAATCATCCCCTAGGCTGTGGCTAAGCCATGTCTCCGCAATATCCTTTCTTTCAGGAGTGCTAGTTCTGCAAGGTTCGCAGGAGAGCTTCTGGAAGGTAGGAGACGAGGTACTGGCAGAAGTAAAGGTGTGAGAACGGGGCGTGAGTCGTGCTTGGGTAGCTCAGTTGGTAGAGCACTTGCCCGCGAAAGGCAAAGGTCCCGAATTCGAGTCTCGGTCCGGCACACAGTTTTAATCTGCCAGGAAGTTTCATATCAGCGCACACTCCGCTGCAGAGTGAAAATCTCATTCTGGAAACATCCCCTAGGCTGTGGCTAAGCCATGTCTCCGCAATATCCTTTCTTTCAGGAGTGCTAGTTCTGCAAGGTTCGCAGGAGAGCTTCTGGAAGGTAGGAGACGAGGTACTGGCAGAAGTAAAGGTGTGAGAACGGGGCGTGAGTCGTGCTTGGGTAGCTCAGTTGGTAGAGCAGTTGCCCGCGAAAGGCAAAGGTCCCGAATTCGAGTCTCGGTCCGGCACACAGTTTTAATCTGCCAGGAAGTTTCATATCAGCGCACACTCCGCTGCAGAGTGAAAATCTCATTCTGGAATCATCCCCTAGGCTGTGGCTAAGCCATGTCTCCGCAATATCCTTTCTTTCAGGAGTGCTAGTTCTGCAAGGTTCGCAGGAGAGCTTCTGGAAGGTAGGAGACGAGGTACTGGCAGAAGTAAAGGTGTGAGAACGGGGCGTGAGTCGTGCTTGGGTAGCTCAGTTGGTAGAGCACTTGCCCGCGAAAGGCAAAGGTCCCGAATTCGAGTCTCGGTCCGGCACACAGTTTTAATCTGCCAGGAAGTTTCATATCAGCGCACACTCCGCTGCAGAGTGAAAATCTCATTCTGGAATCATCCCCTAGGCTGTGGCTAAGCCATGTCTCCGCAATATCCTTTCTTTCAGGAGTGCTAGTTCTGCAAGGTTCGCAGGAGAGCTTCTGGAAGGTAGGAGACGAGGTACTGGCAGAAGTAAAGGTGTGAGAACGGGGCGTGAGTCGTGCTTGGGTAGCTCAGTTGGTAGAGCACTTGCCCGCGAAAGGCAAAGGTCCCGAATTCGAGTCTCGGTCCGGCACACAGTTTTAATCTGCCAGGAAGTTTCATATCAGCGCACACTCCGCTGCAGAGTGAAAATCTCATTCTGGAATCATCCCCTAGGCTGTGGCTAAGCCATGTCTCCGCAATATCCTTTCTTTCAGGAGTGCTAGTTCTGCAAGGTTCGCAGGAGAGCTTCTGGAAGGTAGGAGACGAGGTACTGGCAGAAGTAAAGGTGTGAGAACGGGGCGTGAGTCGTGCTTGGGTAGCTCAGTTGGTAGAGCACTTGCCCGCGAAAGGCAAAGGTCCCGAATTCGAGTCTCGGTCCGGCACACAGTTTTAATCTGCCAGGAAGTTTCATATCAGCGCACACTCCGCTGCAGAGTGAAAATCTCATTCTGGAAACATCCCCTAGGCTGTGGCTAAGCCATGTCTCCGCAATATCCTTTCTTTCAGGAGTGCTAGTTCTGCAAGGTTCGCAGGAGAGCTTCTGGAAGGTAGGAGACGAGGTACTGGCAGAAGTAAAGGTGTGAGAACGGGGCGTGAGTCGTGCTTGGGTAGCTCAGTTGGTAGAGCACTTGCCCGCGAAAGGCAAAGGTCCCGAATTCGAGTCTCGGTCCGGCACACAGTTTTAATCTGCCAGGAAGTTTCATATCAGCGCACACTCCGCTGCAGAGTGAAAATCTCATTCTGGAATCATCCCCTAGGCTGTGGCTAAGCCATGTCTCCGCAATATCCTTTCTTTCAGGAGTGCTAGTTCTGCAAGGTTCGCAGGAGAGCTTCTGGAAGGTAGGAGACGAGGTACTGGCAGAAGTAAAGGTGTGAGAACGGGGCGTGAGTCGTGCTTGGGTAGCTCAGTTGGTAGAGCACTTGCCCGCGAAAGGCAAAGGTCCCGAATTCGAGTCTCGGTCCGGCACACAGTTTTAATCTGCCAGGAAGTTTCATATCAGCGCACACTCCGCTGCAGAGTGAAAATCTCATTCTGGAATCATCCCCTAGGCTGTGGCTAAGCCATGTCTCCGCAATATCCTTTCTTTCAGGAGTGCTAGTTCTGCAAGGTTCGCAGGAGAGCTTCTGGAAGGTAGGAGACGAGGTACTGGCAGAAGTAAAGGTGTGAGAACGGGGCGTGAGTCGTGCTTGGGTAGCTCAGTTGGTAGAGCACTTGCCCGCGAAAGGCAAAGGTCCCGAATTCGAGTCTCGGTCCGGCACACAGTTTTAATCTGCCAGGAAGTTTCATATCAGCGCACACTCCGCTGCAGAGTGAAAATCTCATTCTGGAAACATCCCCTAGGCTGTGGCTAAGCCATGTCTCCGCAATATCCTTTCTTTCAGGAGTGCTAGTTCTGCAAGGTTCGCAGGAGAGCTTCTGGAAGGTAGGAGACGAGGTACTGGCAGAAGTAAAGGTGTGAGAACGGGGCGTGAGTCGTGCTTGGGTAGCTCAGTTGGTAGAGCACTTGCCCGCGAAAGGCAAAGGTCCCGAATTCGAGTCTCGGTCCGGCACACAGTTTTAATCTGCCAGGAAGTTTCATATCAGCGCACACTCCGCTGCAGAGTGAAAATCTCATTCTGGAATCATCCCCTAGGCTGTGGCTAAGCCATGTCTCCGCAATATCCTTTCTTTCAGGAGTGCTAGTTCTGCAAGGTTCGCAGGAGAGCTTCTGGAAGGTAGGAGACGAGGTACTGGCAGAAGTAAAGGTGTGAGAACGGGGCGTGAGTCGTGCTTGGGTAGCTCAGTTGGTAGAGCACTTGCCCGCGAAAGGCAAAGGTCCCGAATTCGAGTCTCGGTCCGGCACACAGTTTTAATCTGCCAGGAAGTTTCATATCAGCGCACACTCCGCTGCAGAGTGAAAATCTCATTCTGGAATCATCCCCTAGGCTGTGGCTAAGCCATGTCTCCGCAATATCCTTTCTTTCAGGAGTGCTAGTTCTGCAAGGTTCGCAGGAGAGCTTCTGGAAGGTAGGAGACGAGGTACTGGCAGAAGTAAAGGTGTGAGAACGGGGCGTGAGTCGTGCTTGGGTAGCTCAGTTGGTAGAGCAGTTGCCCGCGAAAGGCAAAGGTCCCGAATTCGAGTCTCGGTCCGGCACACAGTTTTAATCTGCCAGGAAGTTTCATATCAGCGCACACTCCGCTGCAGAGTGAAAATCTCATTCTGGAATCATCCCCTAGGCTGTGGCTAAGCCATGTCTCCGCAATATCCTTTCTTTCAGGAGTGCTAGTTCTGCAAGGTTCGCAGGAGAGCTTCTGGAAGGTAGGAGACGAGGTACTGGCAGAAGTAAAGGTGTGAGAACGGGGCGTGAGTCGTGCTTGGGTAGCTCAGTTGGTAGAGCACTTGCCCGCGAAAGGCAAAGGTCCCGAATTCGAGTCTCGGTCCGGCACACAGTTTTAATCTGCCAGGAAGTTTCATATCAGCGCACACTCCGCTGCAGAGTGAAAATCTCATTCTGGAAACATCCCCTAGGCTGTGGCTAAGCCATGTCTCCGCAATATCCTTTCTTTCAGGAGTGCTAGTTCTGCAAGGTTCGCAGGAGAGCTTCTGGAAGGTAGGAGACGAGGTACTGGCAGAAGTAAAGGTGTGAGAACGGGGCGTGAGTCGTGCTTGGGTAGCTCAGTTGGTAGAGCACTTGCCCGCGAAAGGCAAAGGTCCCGAATTCGAGTCTCGGTCCGGCACACAGTTTTAATCTGCCAGGAAGTTTCATATCAGCGCACACTCCGCTGCAGAGTGAAAATCTCATTCTGGAATCATCCCCTAGGCTGTGGCTAAGCCATGTCTCCGCAATATCCTTTCTTTCAGGAGTGCTAGTTCTGCAAGGTTCGCAGGAGAGCTTCTGGAAGGTAGGAGACGAGGTACTGGCAGAAGTAAAGGTGTGAGAACGGGGCGTGAGTCGTGCTTGGGTAGCTCAGTTGGTAGAGCAGTTGCCCGCGAAAGGCAAAGGTCCCGAATTCGAGTCTCGGTCCGGCACACAGTTTTAATCTGCCAGGAAGTTTCATATCAGCGCACACTCCGCTGCAGAGTGAAAATCTCATTCTGGAATCATCCCCTAGGCTGTGGCTAAGCCATGTCTCCGCAATATCCTTTCTTTCAGGAGTGCTAGTTCTGCAAGGTTCGCAGGAGAGCTTCTGGAAGGTAGGAGACGAGGTACTGGCAGAAGTAAAGGTGTGAGAACGGGGCGTGAGTCGTGCTTGGGTAGCTCAGTTGGTAGAGCACTTGCCCGCGAAAGGCAAAGGTCCCGAATTCGAGTCTCGGTCCGGCACACAGTTTTAATCTGCCAGGAAGTTTCATATCAGCGCACACTCCGCTGCAGAGTGAAAATCTCATTCTGGAATCATCCCCTAGGCTGTGGCTAAGCCATGTCTCCGCAATATCCTTTCTTTCAGGAGTGCTAGTTCTGCAAGGTTCGCAGGAGAGCTTCTGGAAGGTAGGAGACGAGGTACTGGCAGAAGTAAAGGTGTGAGAACGGGGCGTGAGTCGTGCTTGGGTAGCTCAGTTGGTAGAGCACTTGCCCGCGAAAGGCAAAGGTCCCGAATTCGAGTCTCGGTCCGGCACACAGTTTTAATCTGCCAGGAAGTTTCATATCAGCGCACACTCCGCTGCAGAGTGAAAATCTCATTCTGGAAACATCCCCTAGGCTGTGGCTAAGCCATGTCTCCGCAATATCCTTTCTTTCAGGAGTGCTAGTTCTGCAAGGTTCGCAGGAGAGCTTCTGGAAGGTAGGAGACGAGGTACTGGCAGAAGTAAAGGTGTGAGAACGGGGCGTGAGTCGTGCTTGGGTAGCTCAGTTGGTAGAGCACTTGCCCGCGAAAGGCAAAGGTCCCGAATTCGAGTCTCGGTCCGGCACACAGTTTTAATCTGCCAGGAAGTTTCATATCAGCGCACACTCCGCTGCAGAGTGAAAATCTCATTCTGGAATCATCCCCTAGGCTGTGGCTAAGCCATGTCTCCGCAATATCCTTTCTTTCAGGAGTGCTAGTTCTGCAAGGTTCGCAGGAGAGCTTCTGGAAGGTAGGAGACGAGGTACTGGCAGAAGTAAAGGTGTGAGAACGGGGCGTGAGTCGTGCTTGGGTAGCTCAGTTGGTAGAGCACTTGCCCGCGAAAGGCAAAGGTCCCGAATTCGAGTCTCGGTCCGGCACACAGTTTTAATCTGCCAGGAAGTTTCATATCAGCGCACACTCCGCTGCAGAGTGAAAATCTCATTCTGGAATCATCCCCTAGGCTGTGGCTAAGCCATGTCTCCGCAATATCCTTTCTTTCAGGAGTGCTAGTTCTGCAAGGTTCGCAGGAGAGCTTCTGGAAGGTAGGAGACGAGGTACTGGCAGAAGTAAAGGTGTGAGAACGGGGCGTGAGTCGTGCTTGGGTAGCTCAGTTGGTAGAGCACTTGCCCGCGAAAGGCAAAGGTCCCGAATTCGAGTCTCGGTCCGGCACACAGTTTTAATCTGCCAGGAAGTTTCATATCAGCGCACACTCCGCTGCAGAGTGAAAATCTCATTCTGGAATCATCCCCTAGGCTGTGGCTAAGCCATGTCTCCGCAATATCCTTTCTTTCAGGAGTGCTAGTTCTGCAAGGTTCGCAGGAGAGCTTCTGGAAGGTAGGAGACGAGGTACTGGCAGAAGTAAAGGTGTGAGAACGGGGCGTGAGTCGTGCTTGGGTAGCTCAGTTGGTAGAGCACTTGCCCGCGAAAGGCAAAGGTCCCGAATTCGAGTCTCGGTCCGGCACACAGTTTTAATCTGCCAGGAAGTTTCATATCAGCGCACACTCCGCTGCAGAGTGAAAATCTCATTCTGGAATCATCCCCTAGGCTGTGGCTAAGCCATGTCTCCGCAATATCCTTTCTTTCAGGAGTGCTAGTTCTGCAAGGTTCGCAGGAGAGCTTCTGGAAGGTAGGAGACGAGGTACTGGCAGAAGTAAAGGTGTGAGAACGGGGCGTGAGTCGTGCTTGGGTAGCTCAGTTGGTAGAGCACTTGCCCGCGAAAGGCAAAGGTCCCGAATTCGAGTCTCGGTCCGGCACACAGTTTTAATCTGCCAGGAAGTTTCATATCAGCGCACACTCCGCTGCAGAGTGAAAATCTCATTCTGGAAACATCCCCTAGGCTGTGGCTAAGCCATGTCTCCGCAATATCCTTTCTTTCAGGAGTGCTAGTTCTGCAAGGTTCGCAGGAGAGCTTCTGGAAGGTAGGAGACGAGGTACTGGCAGAAGTAAAGGTGTGAGAACGGGGCGTGAGTCGTGCTTGGGTAGCTCAGTTGGTAGAGCACTTGCCCGCGAAAGGCAAAGGTCCCGAATTCGAGTCTCGGTCCGGCACACAGTTTTAATCTGCCAGGAAGTTTCATATCAGCGCACACTCCGCTGCAGAGTGAAAATCTCATTCTGGAATCATCCCCTAGGCTGTGGCTAAGCCATGTCTCCGCAATATCCTTTCTTTCAGGAGTGCTAGTTCTGCAAGGTTCGCAGGAGAGCTTCTGGAAGGTAGGAGACGACGTACTGGCAGACGTAAAGGTGTGAGAACGGGGCGTGAGTCGTGCTTGGGTAGCACAATTGGTAGACCAGTTGCTCGCGAAAGGCAAAGGTCCCGAGTTCGAGTCTCGGTCCGGCACACAGTTTTAATTGGCCAGGAAGTTTCAACATTTTTTTTACAGGCGTTGTAGTCTGTGCAGCTGACCAGCTAGGCTGGACTCGCGGGTTTTTTCCCCCGGCACTTTACAGTCTTCTGCGGGAAGTGGGTCAGCGAGGAATTAGTCGAGCCACTGCTAGGGGTTCCGGCAGCCGCCGGGCGCAGCACATCGCCACTCGGCCAGTCTCGCTGCAGCCGCTGGGGCCTCTCCGGACGACGCCTGACCTCAGCAAGCCTCGAACCCTGAACCTCCAACGTCTGACGCCCCCGTCTCGCGTATAACCCCACAGGTGAGTGTTCGGCATCCCGCCTCGCTGCGGCTGCTGCCGCCGTGGCTTTGTGTTCTGAGAAGATACTGCCAGCAGCGCCGTTGTAGCGTTGCTTTTGGGGGGCAAAAAGAAAAAGAATTGTTATTTTATATTTAAAAAAAAAAGTCGAAAAAGTGAATATTTTGGTGGGCCAGTTGGCAACAGATGGTTCAAATGGCTCTGAGCACTATGGGACTTAACTTGTGAGGTCATCAGTCCCCTAGAACTTAGATCTACTTAAACCTAACTAACCTAGGGACATCACACACATCCCTGCCCGGGGCAGGATTTGAACCTGCGACCGTAGTGGTAGCGCGGTTCCAGATGTAGCGCCTAGAACCGCTCGGCCACCCCGGCCGGCAATTGGCAACAGAATTAGGGATTGATTACACTATTATAATAACATACGTTGAACATTAAATACTTGAATAAGAGAAACATTATCTTTGAACATAGCTGCTAAGGTTCAGTGACCGTGTCAGAATTATATTAGAAACAAATAAGCCCTCTGTCACAAATATTAAGTCAAAATTGACCAGGTTTCGAGGCTACTATGAGTGTCGTCTTCAGAATTAGACAAACTGTTCTAAGACATATTAGGTATATAATAGATTAATAAAATTAAAGTTTGTACTGACTGGAAAAAGAAGCAGTACTTACAAGTCACATATTAAAAAAGATCTAAGCCGGAAAGGCGACGTCATGAATAGTTGTAAGTGAGATGGCGAGCCGCTAAGGGCTGCTCGTACTGTGGACAAGGGTCGCAACAAGACTCTCAACTATTCTTGACGTCTCCTTTCCGGCTTAGATCTTTTTTAATATGTGACTTGTAAGTACTGCTGCTTTTTCCAGTCAGTAAAAACTTTAATTTTATTAATCTATTATACACCTAATATGTTTTAGAACAGTTAGTCTAATTCTGAAGACGACGCTCATAGTAGCATCGAAACCTGGTCAATTTTGACTTAGTATTTGTGACCGAGGGCTTATTTGTTTCTAATAGAAACATTATCGTTTCTGTGCATTTTCATATTCGTGATGTAGTCATACCCGGAACAACACTAAAGGACCAGAAGATTCATAGCCTTTAAAAGAAATGCAACACTACACAATTAAAAAAAAGTTGGTTCAGAAATAATAGGAAAACGATAATGTTCCTTCGGTCAATCAGCGTGATCGTAATTTCTGATGATGAACTAACACAAAATAATTATCATTTGAGTAAATGAGGAGATGGAAATCATCAAGGTTAATTAACTAAAATAAGCACACTTATCTTTAACACAGTTTTTTTTAATGCTACGTACCATTTCATATTAAATTACAATAGATGACCATTGTGGTTAAATACTTGATGTCCTCTTGATGCTGTCTGTTCGTAATCAGTGACAAGAAACTACATGTTTTCTGATTCGAAAAATAACAATTAGCATGTTGTTGTTGTTGTGGTCTTCAGTCCTGAGACTGGTTTGATGCAGCTCTCCATGCTACTCTATCCTGTGCAAGTTTCTTCATCTCCCAGTACCTACTGCAACCTACATCCTTCTGAATCTGTTTAGTGTATTCATCTCTTAGTCTCCCTCTACGATTTTTACTCTCCACGCTGCCCTCCAATACTAAATTGCTGATCCCCTGATGCCTCAGTACATGTCCTACCAACCGATCCCTTCTTCTAGTTAAGTTGTGCCACAAACTCCTCTTCTCTCCAATCCTATTCAATACCTCCTCATTAGTTACATGATCTACCCATCTAATCTTCAGCATTCTTCTGTAGCACCACATTTCGAAAGCTTCTATTCTCTTCTTGTCTAAACTATTTATCGTCCACGTTTCACTTCCATACATGGCTACACTCCACACAAGTACTTTCAGAAACGACTTCCTGACACTTAAATCTATACTCGATGTTAACAAAGTTCTCTTCTTCAGAAACGCTTTCCTTGCCATTGCCCGTCTACATTTGTTATCTTCTCTACTTCGACCATCATCAGTTATTTTGCTCCCCAAATAGCAAAACTCCTTTACTACTGCAAGTGTCTCGTTTCCTAATCTGATTCCCTCAGCATCACCCGACTTAATTCGACTACATTCCACTATCCTCGTTTTGCTTTTGTTGATTATCATCTTATATTCTCCTTTCAAGACACTATCCATTCCGTTCAACTGCTTTTCCAAGTCCTTTGCTATCTCTGACAGAATTATAATGTCATCGGCGAACCTCAAAGTTTTTATTTCTTCTCCACGGATTTTAATACCTAATCCGAATTTTTCTTTTTTCACTGCTTGCTCAATATACAGAAGCAACACTACACAATTAAAAAAAAAGTTAGTTCAGAAATAATAGGAAAACGATAATGTTCCTTCTGCCACATGCTGCGTTCGGCCCATCAGCGTGATTGTAATTTCTGGTGATGAAATAACACAAAATAATTATCAATTGTGCAAATGAGGAAATGGAAATCATCAAGGTTAATTTACTAAAATAAGCACACTTATCTTTAACACACTTTTTTTAATTAAGTACCTTTTCATATTAAATTACAATAGATGACCATCGTGGTTAAAAACTTTATACATAAGAGTCAAAATTTCCTCTTGATGCTGTCTGTTCGTAATCAGTTACAAGAAACTACATGTTTTCTGATTGGAAAAAATAACAATTAGCATATTTACTCAATATTTTCACATAGAATATAAAATACAGTTGCGGAACGCAGCAAGTCCGCGTCCGCCTTTCATGGAATACAAACACTAAAAGGTGAGGCGCCAAATGCCTCATTTGTCTTGAAACAACAGATTTCTTTTTTTTATATCATTAATCGATACATGTACATAGAGATTTACAGGCACCGCGCAAGAACGGCAAAGATAAAGAACGCTATGCGATGGTTCATTTCTTTTACTTTACAGTTCGATAACTTTAGGCCATCAGGCGTTTACTATTGAGCGTATATTAATGTCTGTGAGGCGAAAATTACTAATATTACACCGTCTACAGGGTGGTCCATTGATCGTGACCGGGCCAAATATCTCACGAAATAAGCGTCAAACGAAAAAACTACAAAGAACGAAACTTGTCTAGCTTGAAGGGGGAAACCAGATGGCGCTATGGTTGGCCCGCTAGATGGCGATGCCATAGGTCAAACGGATGTCAACTGCGGTTTTTTTTATAGGAACCCCCAATTTCTATTACATATTCGTGTAGTACGTAAAGAAATATGAATGTTTTAGTTAGACCACTTTTTTCGCTTTGAGATAGATGGCGCTGTAATAGTCACAAACGTATAAGTACGTGGTATCACGTAACATTCCGCCTGTGCGCACGGTATTTGCTTCGTGATACATTACCCGTGTTAAAATGGACCGTTTACCAATTGCGGAAAAGGTCGATATCGTGTTGATGTACGCCTATTGTGATCAGAATGCCCAACGGGTGTGTGCTATGTATGCTGCTCGCTATCCTGGACGACATCATCCAAGTGTCCGGACCGTTCGCCGGATAGTTACGTTATTTAGGGAAACAGGAAATCGTCAGCCACACGTGAAACGTCAACCACGACCTGCAACAAATGATGATGCCCGAGTAGGTGTTTTAGCTGCTGTCGCGCCTTATCCGCACATCAGTAGCAGACAAATTGCGCGAGAATCGGGAATCTCAAAAACGTCAGTGTTGAGAACGCTACATCAACATCGATTGCACCCGTACCATATTTCTATGCACCAGGAACTGCATGGCGACGACTTTGAACGTCGTGTACAGTTCTGCCACTGGGATCAAGAGAAATTACGGGACGTCGACTGATTTTTTGCACGCGTTCTATTTAGCGACGAAGCGTCGTTCACCAACAGCGGTAACGTAAACCAGCATAATATGCATTATTGGGCAACGGAAAATCCACGATGGCTGCGACAAGTGGAACATCAGCGACCTTGGCGTGTTAATGTATGGTGCGGCATTATGGGAGGAAGGATAATTGGCCCCCATTTTATCGATGGCAATCTAAATGGTGCAATGTATGCTGATTTCCTACGTAATGTTCTACCGATGTTACTGCAAGATGTTTCACTGCATCACAAAATAGCAATGTACTTCGAACATGATGGATGTCTGGCACATAGCTCGCGGGCTGTTGAAGCGGCATTGAATAGCATATTTCATGACAGGTGGATTCGTCGTCGAAGCACCATACTACCATGGCCCGCACGTTCACCGGATCTGACGTCCCCGTATTTCTTTCTGTGGGGAAAGTTGAAGGATATTTGCTATCGTGATCCACCGACAACGCCTGACAATATGCGTCAGCGCATTGCCAATGCATGTGCGAACATTACGGAAGGCGAACTACTCGCTGTTGAGAGGAATGTCGTTACACGTATTGCCAAATGCATTGAGGTTGTCGGACATCATTTTGAGCATTTATTTCATTAATGTGGTATTTACAGGTAATCACGCTGTAACAGCATGCGTTCTCAGAAATGATAAGTTCACAAAGGTACATGTATGACATTGGAACAACCGAAATAGAATGTTCAAACGTACCTACGTTCAGTATTTTAATTTAAAAAACCTATCTGTTAGCAACTGTTCGTCTAAAATTTTGAGCCATACGTTTGTGAGTTCTACAGCGGCATCTATCACAAAGCGAAAAAAGTGGTCCGACTAAAACATATTTCTTTACGTACTACACGAATATGTAATTAAAAATGTGGGTTCCTATTTTAAAAAACGCAGTTGATCTCCGTTTGACCTATGGCAGCGCCATCTAGCGGGCCAACCATAGCGCCATCTGGCTTCCCCCTTCAAGCTAGACAAGTTTTGTTGTTTGCAGTTTTTTCGTTTGACGCTTATTTCGTGAGATATTTGTCCCAGTCACGATCAATGGACTACCCTGTATAGCGTCTGCTCAAAAGTATATGAACACCAACTTTGTATTCAGTCCCTTGTTGGTCACACTGGTGTGGCACTTGAAGATAGCAAAATGAAAGCTGAAGTTTTAAATTTTACGATCAAGAAATCGTGCACACAGGTTGTGCCAACATACTCTCATTTGACTATCAGAGAGACCCCCGTATGAACGACATGCACTATGGAAAGTATCCGGACACCCTCAGAAACATATGTCTCATATTAGGTGCATTGTGCTGCCACCTACTGCCAGGTACTCCATATCAGCGACCTCAGTAGTCATTAGACATCGTGAGAGAGCAGAATGGGGCGCTCCGCGGAACTCACAGACTTCGAGTGTCGTCAGGTGATTGGGTGTCACTTGTGTCATACATCTCTACGCGAGATTTCCACACTCCTAAACATCCTTAGGTCCACTGTTTTCGATGTGATACTGAAGTGGAAACGTGATGGGACACGTACAGCAGAAATGCGTACAGGCCGACCTTGTCTGTTGACCGACGAAGACTGCCGACAGTTGCAGAGGGTCGTAATGTGTAATAGGCAGACATCTATCCAGACTATCACACTGGAATTCCAAACTGCATCAGGAACCGCTGCAAATACAGGGTGATTCAAAAAGAATACCACAACTTTAGGAATTTAAAACTCTGCAACGACAAAAGGCAGAGCTAAGCACTATCTGTCGGCGAATTAAGGGAGCTATAAAGTTTCATTTAGTTGTACATTTGTTCGCTTGAGGCGCTGTTGACTAGGCGTCAGCGTCAGTTGATGCAAATATGGCGACCGCTCAACAGAAAGCTTTTTGTGTTATTGAGTACGGCAGAAGTGAATCGACGACAGTTGTTCGGCGTGCATTTCGAACGAAGTATGGTGTTAAACCTCCTGATAGGTGGTGTATTAAACGTTGGTATAAACAGTTTACAGAGGATGGGTGTTTGTGCAAAGGGAAAAGTTCTGGACGGCCGAGAACGAGTGATGAAAATGTAGCACGCATGTAGCCCTGATCTTACCCCCTGCGATTTTTTCTTATGGGGGTATGTTAAGGATATGGTGTTTCGGCCACCTCTCCCAGCCACCATTGATGATTTGAAACGAGAAATAACAGCAGCTATCCAAACTGTTACGCCTGATATGCTACAGAGAGTGTGGAACGAGTTGGAGTATCGGGTTGATATTGCTCGAGTGTCTGGAGGGGGCCATATTGAACATCTCTGAACTTGTTTTTGAGTGAAAAAAACCTTTTTAAATACTCTTTGTAATGATGTATAACAGAAGGTTATATTATGTTTCTTTCATTAAATACACATTTTTAAAGTTGTGGAATTCTTTTTGAATCACCCTGTACTATGACAGTTGGGAGGTGAGGAAACATGGATTTCATGGTCGAGCGGCTGCTCATAAGCCACACACGACGCTGGTAAATGCCAAACGACGCCTCGCTTGGTATAAGGAGTGAAAACATTTGACGATTGAACAGTGGAAAAACGTTGTGTGGAATGAGGAATCACGGTACACAATGTGGCGATCGGATTGCAGGCTGTAGGCGTGCCAAATACCTGGTGAACGTCATCTGTCAGCGTGTGTAGTGCCAACAGTAAGATTCGGAGGCGGTGGTGTTATGGTGTGGTCGTGTTCTTCATGGAGGTGGCTTGCACCTCTTGTTGTTTTGCGTGACACTATCACAGCACAGACCTACATTGATGTTTTAAGCACCTTCTTGCTTCTCACTGTTGAAGAGCAATTTGCGGATGGCGATTCTATCTTTCAACATGATCGAGCACCTGTTCATACTACACGGCCTGTGGCGGACTGGTTCAAAAATGGCTCTGAGCACTATGGGACTTAACGTCTGAGGCCATCAGTCCACTAGAACTTAGAACTACTTAAACTTAACCAACCTAAGGACATCACACACGTCCATGCCCGAGGCAGGATTCGAACCTGCGACCGTAGCGGTCGCGCGGTTCCAGACTGTAGCGCCTAGAACCGCTCGGCCACTCTGACCGGCGGTGGTGGACTGGTTATACGACAATAAAATCCCTGTAATGGACTGGCCTGCACAGAGGAGTCCTGACCTGAATCCTATAGAACACCTTTGGGATCTTTTGGAACGCCGACTTCGTGCCAGACCTCGCCGACCGACATCGATACCTCTCCTCAGTGGCAGCACTCCGTGAAGAATAGGTTGCCATTCCCCAAGAAACCTTCCAGCACCTGATTGTAGGTATGCCTACGAGAGTGTTAGCTGTCATCAAGGCTAAGCGTGGGCCAACACCATATTGAATTCCAGCATTACCGATGGAGGGCGCCACGAACTTGTAAGTCATTTTCAGCCTGGTGTCCGTCTTTTCATCACATAGTATACCTCTCCACGACAACTCTGCGAATCACGCAGAAGCGCCTGGCAGAAGATTCATAGAACCATCTCCACAATAATTTATTATTCCACTCTCGAACAGCGTTTGTAAGAAACGAACATCTACGTATTTTCGTGGTAGCTCTGATTTCTCTTAATTTATTATGATGATCGTTCCTCTGTACGTAGGTTGGCTGGTGATTAAAGTTTCGTGAGAACAATCAGCCGCAGCGAGAAACGCCTTCGTTTTAACGATATCCATCCCAAATCCTGTGTCATGTCTGTGACACTCTCTCCTCTATTTCTCGATAATACAAAACGTGCTGGTCGTCTTCGAACTTTCTCAATGTTCTACATTAACTCTATCTATTAAGGATCCCACACCGTGCAGCACTACTCCAAAGGAGAACGGACAAGTATAGTGTACGCTGCCTGTTTAGTAGGTCTGATGCATCTTCTAACAATGGAACCTCCCCATCGCACCCCCCTCAGATTTAGTTATAAGTTGGCACAGTGGATAGGCCTTGAAAAACTTAATATAGATCAATCGAGAAAACAGGAATAAGTTGGGTGGAACTATGAAAAAATCAGCAAAATATACAAACTGAGTAGTCCCTGCGAAGACAGGCAACATCAAGGACAATGGGTGTCACGGAGCGCCGTGGTCCCGTGGTTAGCGAGAGCAGCTATTAAACGAGAGGTCCTAGGTTCAAGTCTTCCCTCGAGTGAAAAGTTTAAACTTTTACTTTCAGTTTATGTCACAAACTCTTATGTTTTTATCACTATTTTCGGAGTGATTATCACATCCACAAGAAAACCTAAATCGGGCAAGGTAGAAGAATCTTTTTACCCATTCGCCAAGTGTACAAGTTAGGTGGGTCGACAACATATTCCTGTCATGTGACGCACATGCCGTCACCAGTGTCGTATAGAATATATCAGATGTGTTTTCCTGTGGAGGAATCGGTTGAACTATGACCTTGCGATCAAATGTTTTCGGTTCCCATTGGAGAGGCACGTCCTTTCGTCTACTAATCGCACGGTTTTGCGGTGCGGTCGCAAAACACAAACACTAAACTTATTACAGTGAACAGAGACGCCAATGAACGAACGGACAGATCATAACTTTGCGAAAATAAAGAAAGTAAAATTTTCAGTCGAGGCAAGGCTTGAACCAACGACCTCTCGTTCCCCAGCTGCTCACGCTAACCACGAGACCACGGCGCTCCTGAGCTCACAGTATCCTTGATGTTGCCTATCTTGCACATGGACTACTCAGTTTGTATATTTTGCTGATTTTTTCATAGTTCCACACCACTTCTTCCTGTTTTCTCGATTTATCTATATTCAATTTTTCAAGGCCTATCCACTGTGCCAACTTATAACTAAATCTGAGGGGGGTGCGATGGGGAGGTTCCCTTGTAAGTGTTCTGCCAATAAATCGCACTCTTTGTTACTCCTTCCTCACAATATTTTCCTTGCACTGTTTCCAGATTCAGCTGTTTGTAATCGTAGTTCCTAGATATTTAGTTAAAATCGCTCCACTCCATGGCTACCACAGTGGCACCGGTGCGGTAATCGTATTAGCTCAGTCATGGTGCAACATTTCATGAGTTCAAATTTATACCCCTCATCTCCCCTCCGAAACAGAAATGTGGCCCTGTGCTCCATGGTACAATCAGTGTATGTCTTCCTCTTTTTAATTTGTTCGTTTATTATTGCCTTTAACAGCAATTTATACTTACACTATTTTGTAATTTCCCCAAGATAGTCTGATCATGCCTAGAACAGGCGACACGCGTCACATGTGTAGATGAAATAGACCTATTTTGTGCAACCAAGAATTTTTTCTCTGTTCTAGGTATTTAACTGAATGTGCGGCCTTTAAATTTGACTAATTTATCGTATAACCTAAGTTTAAGGGATGACCTCACATTTTTAATTATTATGGTGAACTGCCAATTTTCGCACCGTACAGATATCTTCGTCTCCGAATTTTTCTTCAACAATACGCAGCGGACAATGCTGTAAAATATTTTGAGACCGTTCGGTTACCGTAGGCTTCACTCTACGATATTTCAAGTGGACACCTGCCAGTCATCTTCACATGAGCCATCGAAGACTTCTTCAATGGCTCACCTGAAGATGACAGGTGGTGTCCAGTTGAAATAGACATTTTTGATGACTCACCTGAAGATGACTGGCGGTGTCCAGTTGAAATAGACTTGTTCGATGGCTCACCTGAAGATGACTGGCAGTATCCAGTTGAAATGGACTTCTTCAATGACTCACCTGAAGATGACTGGCGGTGTCCAGTCGAAATAGACTTCTACGATGAAACACCTGAAGATGACTGGCAGTATCCAGTTGAAACAGACTTCTTCGACGGATCACCTGAAAATGACGGGCGGTGTCCAGTTGAAATAGACTTCTTTGATGACTCACCTGAAGATGACTGGCAGTCTCCAGTTGAAATAGACTTCTTAGAGGGCTCACCTGAAGATGAGTGGCGGTGTCCAGTCGAAATAGACTTCTACAATGAAACACCTGAAGATGACTGGCAGTATCCAGTTCAAACAGACTTCTTCGACAGATCACCTGATGGTGATGGGTGGTGTCCAGTTGAAATAGACTTCTTTGATGACTCACCTGAAGATCACGGGCAGTGTCCAGTTGAAATAGACATCTTTGGTTGCTCACAAAGATGACTGGCGTTGTCCAGTTGGAATAGACTTCTTCGATGGCTCACCTGAAGATGACTGGCAGTATCCAGTTGAAATGGACTTCTTCAATGACTCACCTGAAGATGACTGGCGATGTCCAGTCGAAATAGACTTCTACGATGAAACACCTGAAGATGACTGGCAGTATCCAGTTGAAACAGACTTCTTCAACGGATCACCTGAAGATGACGGGCGGTGTCCAGTTGAAATAGACTTCTCTGATGACTCACCTGAAGATGACTGGCAGGCTCCAGTTGAAATAGACTTCTTAGAGGGCTCACCTGAAGATGACTGGCGGTGTCCAGTCGAAATAGACTTCTACAATGAAACACCTGAAGATGACTGGCAGTATCCAGTTGAAACAGACTTCTTCGATGGATCACCTGAAGATGACTGGCGGTGTCCAGTTGAAATAGCCTTCTTTGATGACTCACCTGAAGATCACGGGCAGTGTGCAGTTGAAATAGACATCTTTGGTTGCTCACGAAGATGACTGGCGTTGTCCAGTTGAAATAGACTTCTTCGATGGCTCACCTGAAGATGACTGGCAGTATCCAGTTGAAATGGACTTCTTCAATGACTCACCTGAAGATGACTGGCGGTGTCCAGTCGAAATAGACTTCTACGATGAAACACCTGAAGACGACTGGCAGTATCCAGTTGAAACAAACTTCTTCGACGGATCACCTGAAGATGACTGGCGGTGTCCAGTTGAAATAGGCTTCTTTGACGGAGCACCTGAAGATGACGGGTGGTGTCCAGTTGAAATAGAATTCTTCGATGGCTCGCCTGAAGATGACTAGCAGGTGTCCAGTTGAAATATCGTGAAGTTTATGATGACCAGCTGCAATCTCAAAATCTTTTCGAAGATTTAATTCATTGGGAAAATTTTAAATTTCATATTTTCATATCCTTTCTCATTTAGAGTTTTCTCAAGCGCAATAAGGGAACCACAGCTTGACAACCAAAAACGCTACCATATCATAACAGCACCTCCTCCATACTTGCCGGCCGAAGTGGCCGTGCGGTTAAAGGCGCTGCAGTCTGGAACTGCAAGACCGCTACGGTCGCAGGTTCGAATCCTGCCTCGGGCATGGATGTTTGTGATGTCCTTAGGTTAGTTAGGTTTAAGTAGTTCTAAGTTCTAGGGGACTAATGACCTCAGCAGTTGAGTCCCATAGTGCTCAGAGAGTCCTCCATACTTCACTGTTGGCACCACGCATGGTGGCGCGTAACGTTCTCCAGACATATGCCAAACCCAAAACTTTCCATCGGATTGACGCAAGGAGTAGTGTACGGGGTCTGTTCAAAAAATTACGGAAGTTTGTCCACAAGAAGTTTTCTACGCTTACATTTTGTTACTCATTGTGCATCGTTTCCCTCGAAATACTCTCATCCTTAATTGACACACCGCTCCCAGCGCCGTTTCCACCCTCGGAAGCAGTCTTGGTACGCCTCTTGCTGGATCACACGAAGCGCCGTCTGCGAATTTTCTTTTATCTCGTCTATCGTTGCAAATCTTTGTCCTTTCAGGAAGGTTTTCAACTCTGGAAATAAAACAAAAATGTTCGAGGGGACCAGGTATGGAGAGTACGGAGGTTGAGGCAGCACAATGATTTCGTTTTTTGTGCAATAGTCACGCACCAACACGGATGAATGTGGGTGTGTGTTATCGTGATACAAGAACTGTGAATTGTCTCGCCACATTTCAGGTCGTTTCATTCTCACATTTTCTCACTGCTGGTACCATCGATGAACAGTTTGTGCCTGGGGCACGAATTCGTGATGAAATAATCCTTTAAAGTCAAAGAAACTTATCAGCATAGCTTTAACATTTTACCTGACCGGACGACCGTTTTTTGGTCTTGGAGAACCTTTCTCGACCCATTGTGAAGACTGGACGCTGGCATCTCGTGACTTCTGGTGGTCATTCCGCGTTACGCAGGTGTGTCCGGACAGTTTTGATAACTGCATAACGGCAGCAGCGTTAGCAGTAGCAGTGGCAATAGCACACTGAAAAGGCGTGCCTTCTGCAAGTCGATTGCAGAAGTTTCTTCTCTGAGTGGTCTGACGAAAAAACAGCCCCTCAGCAAGCCTGCTTCCGCAAATTTCGTCCACATTCAGAAGCACACTCGTGTCCAGAAAAAAGAACATATTGAACGACTAGAGATAGGACGTTCACATTAACGGGACATGTGCATTAGTACGTTCAGTCACCTCAGTCTTGTCCGACCCCGGTAGCTGAGTGGTCAGCGCGACAGAATGTCAGTCCTAAGGGCCCGGGTTCAATTCCCGGCTGGGTCGGAGATTTTCTCCGCTCAGGGACTGGGTGTTGTGTTGTCCTAATCATCATCATTTCATCCCGATCGACGGGCAAGTAGCCGAAGTGGCGTCAAATCGAAAGACTTGCACCCGACGAACGGTCTACCCGACGGCAGGCCCTAGTCACACGACATTTACATTTATAGCATGTGTCTTGTTGCCTAGAAGACACAGGGTGCACCGTACGCACTGATAACTTGTTCCGTGCGTGGTGCCATCGACGCGTATAAGGCGCGAATGGCGTCCTGTGGTATAACCATTCTTGCGGTATTCACCTAGTTCCAAAGTTCATCTGTGGTGGTTCTCATTGGGTCACAACGCTGCATCTGTTCTTTGACTGTATCACATACATATTCGATTGGCGGCAAGTCTGGCGATCTGGCAGGTGAGGTCAAAAAGGTGACATCCTGTGACACCAGGAAGGCACGTGTTTATGCAGCAAGACGTGGTCTTGCATTGTCTTGCTGAAAAATGGCGCCTGGATTGTTGTGCAGAAAGGATGTCATCGACGTACGTCACTGAACTGTGAATTTACTATCAAAATCCTTTTCTTAAACAATTTACTTTATTTACTAGCGATTCATCAAGAACATTTTCAAACCAACAGAACCTGGATTCGTCCGAAAACACTATCTGATGCTATTGCTGTTCGCAGTGACACAGTTCTATGCACAATTGCCGTCTAGCATGTCTCTGCAGATTTGTCAAAGGTAAAGCAAAGAAGCAGACGACCCGCGCGTAACGCGTGCCGTAATAAATGGGCATGGACTCTGTCACCCCTGGAAATGGAAACGAGCGTTTGGCTTCATTGCGGGGCAGGTCCGGCCGCCACATTGGGCGACCCGAGCGCCGGATGAGCAAGAAATGATGATGAAGCCAACACAACACCCAGTCCCTGACGAGGATACCTTATGGGAGGTGCATCGAGTTATGAGCCCCCACTTCGCCTGCTAGCATTATAAGCAGGCGAAGTGGGAGGTCATAACTCGATGCACCTCCCATAAGGTACCCTCGTGAGCGGAGAAAATCTCCGACCCAGCCGGGAATCGAACCCGGGACCGTAGGACGGCAATCCGTCACGCTGACCACTCAGCTATATATATATATATATGGTCATAACATTCCACAGTAGTACATAATTTTCAACTGACATTTAAAAGTAATAAAATAAACTAAAATTAATTACAGGTTCCTTGACGTTTTAGAAAACTCCAAGTCTAAACCATATAGTGATGTTCGTCACTTGATCGTATTTGTTTTTCAAAGATAAAATTGTCTCTCGTTTCTTCATATTCTGAATCGCATCATCGAAAATGGAGTTCACATGACTGTTCTTCTGAGGAAGTTGGCGTATGTGCCACAGTAATTATTCATGCGCACTAGCCTAGCTTGTGATGCTGGTCGGAGATGTACGTCCAAAAATCTCCTTCGCTCTCCCCCTCCCCCCTCTCTCTAGGCACCTATCTCTCTGTCGCGCCCACCTCTCTCTGTCGCGCCCACGAATCTCTCTTACCCGTCTCTCTCTCGCAATTAAGCAGCTGGCGGTTCACACGCTTTGGCACCCTCGGTTAACCAATCAAAATCTTCTCGCCTCGCGAATGAATGGGCGCCTGGGGACCCCCGGTGTGGTATTCGGAGAGCGCTGATTGGATTCCACTTGTTACGGGGGCAGACTGTCACCGTCCCCCCCCCCTCCCCCCCGCCATAGCGTACAATGTGTTCCACTGTTGCGCCAGAGGTGAGAAGGAAGCAGATCTGTCCTGCGATGCCATTCGGATGAGGTGCCGATCTAACTGGCGGGTGGTCTGTGTGGTGCGGCCTGACCGATCTCGTTGTGTTCTATGGTCTTTCGTGAATCAATCTCCACATATCCATGCACTACCGAAACATTTCGTCCCATGCGAGCAGCAATTTTGCGGTTGGCTGCGTTATATTCTCTCACGCCATTAATGCGCCCTCTTTGAAACGCATGATTTGCTAAGGTTCTTGCGTATGTCTGCGAGGTACCCGGCTCAGGTAACAATGATCCATTACATCCATTGTCCTCAGCTTATATCGACAACAAGAGCCGCAAGGAACATTATACCGGTAGGTGGCGTTGCGCCGCGATATCGATGTTGACCTTGAACTCGCGGTCCGACAAGGTTCAAATGCTAACCATTTATGTGGACCGTACTAATATACACTACTGACCATTAAAATTGCTACACCAAGAAGAAATGCAGATAATAAACGGGTATTCATTGGACAAATATATTATACTAGAACTGACATGTGATTACATTTTCACGCAGTTTGGGTGCATACATCCTGAGAGTACCCAGAACAACCACCTCTGGCCGTAATAACAGCCTTGATACGCCTGGGCATTGAGTCAAACAGAGCTTGGATGGTGTGTACAGGTACAGCTGCCCACGCAGCTTCAACACGATACCACAGTTCATCAAGAGTAGTGACTGGCGTATTGTGACGAGTCAGTTGCTCGGCCACCATTGACCAGACGTTTTCTGTTGGTGAGAGATCTGGAGAATGTGCTGGCCAGGGCAGCAGTCGAACATTTTCTGTATCCAGAAAGGCCCGTACAGGACCTGCAACATGCGGTCGTGCATTATCCTGCTGAAATGTAGGGTTTCGCAGGGATCGAATGAAGGGTAGAGCCCCGGGTCGTAACACATCTGAAATGTAACGTCCACTGTTCAGAGTGCCGTCAATGAGAACAAGAGGTGACCGAGACGTGTAACCAATGGGACCCCATACCACCACGCTGGATGACACGCCAGTATGGCGATGACGAATACACGCTTCCAATGTGCGTTCACCGCGACGTCGCCAAACACGGATGCGACCATCGTGATGCTGTAAACAGAACCTGGATTCATCCGAAAAAATTACGTTTTGCCATTCGTGCACCCAGGTTCGTCGTCGAGTGACACCATCGCGCTGACCGTTTCGAGGAGACGCAAGTACTAGCGCCCACAAGCGGATATTACGAAAGGCTCTACAGGGAGGCAATCGAAATCGCCAAACACCCTAATAATTTCAACCGAAAGGAGGAGGGCGTGAAATTAAACGGTATACGGATGCCGGTGCTAAAGAAGATGTGTACCACCCGTGCACCACTGGGTGATGGCAACGGCGATCGACGGCGACGGACAGCGGCCAATTGCACTGACGTTTTCAAAACACGTGACGTCACGCCGCGGCGAGGGAGCGCGCGGACACGGAATTTAGCGGCAGTCAGTAGCGAGCCAGTGGGTGTGTTGGACCTTCCATCGAGCTACGGACCCCCTTGAAGATGTCTCCCGCAGTCGGGGACGAAACGTTGGGAATCACCACAGAATTCATCAACCGACCACGGCATAACAGTCCGGATAATTATAATGGAGACACGATAGCGCCTTTCATAGCAATCATATAGAACCGCTCACTTGACGAAAGGTCTGTTCCTAAAGACTCGAAAGTAGCACAGGTCACATCAGTATTGAAGAAAGGAAACAGGAGTAACCCATTCAATTACAGACCCATATCACTGACCTCAATTTGCAGTAGGATTCTGGAGCATATACTGTACTCGAACATTATGAATCACCTTGAAGACAATGACTTATTGATACATAACCAACACGGATTCAGAAAATATCGTTCTTGTGCAACGCAGCTAGCTCTTTATTCCCATGAAGTAATGAGTGCTGTCGACAAGGGATCTCAGATCGATTCCATATTCCTAGATTTCCTGAAGGCTTTTGATACCGTTCCTCAAAAGCGGAGTATCGTCTCAGTTGTGTCACTGGATTCGTGATTTCCTCTCAGATAGGTCACAGTTCGTAGTGATAGACGGTAAATCATCGAGTAGAATATAAGTGAATTCTGGCGTTCCACGAGGTAGTGTCATAGGCCCTGTGCTGTTCCTGATTTACACATATGATCTAGGTGATAATCTCAGCAGTCCCCTTAGATTGTTTACAGATGACGCTGTAATTTACCGTCTAGTAAAATCATCAAACGATCAATTCCAACTACAAAATGAAGTTGAGAGAATTTCTATATGGTGCGAAAAGTGGCAATTGGCACTAAACAAAGAAAAGTGCGAGGTCATCCACATGGGTACTAAAAGAAATCTGATAAATTTTGGGTATACAATAATTCGCACAGATCTAATAGCTGTCAATTCGACTAAATACCTAGGAATTACAATTACGAGCAAATTAAATTGGAAAGACCAAATAGATGATATTGTGGAGAAGGCGAAACAAAGACTGCGCTTTGTTGGCAGAAGACTTAGAAGATGCAACAAGCCCACTAAAGAGACAGCCTACGTTACACTAGTCCGTCCTCTGCTGAATACTGCTGCGCGGTGTGGGATCCTTACCAGGTACGATTGACGGAGGACATCGAAAAAGTGCAAAGGACGGCAGCTCGTTTCGTGTTATCGCGCAATAGGGGTGAGAGTGTCACGGATATGATACGCGAGTTGCGGTGGCAGTCACTGAAACAAAGGCGGTTTTCTGTGCGGCGAGATCTATTTACGAAATTTCAATCACCAACTTTCTCTTCCGAATGCGAAAATATTTTGTTGACGCCCACCTACGTAGGGAGAAATGATCATCATAATAAAATACGAGAAATCAGTCCTCGAACGGAAAGATTTAGGTGTTCCTTTTTCGCACGCGCGATTCGAGAGTGGAATGGTAGAGACGTAACGGATGATAAAAAAGTGAGTATAAATTTGAAAACTGAATAAATCACCGAATAATGTAGATAGGGAGGTGCAAATTGACTCACATGCTTGGAATGACGTGGGGTTTTATTAGAACCAAAAAAATACAAAAGTTCGAAAAATCATCTGATCAGAATAGCAATAATTAGCATAACAAAGTAAGACAACGCAAAGATGATGTTCTTTTCAGGAAATGCTCAATATCTCCACCATCATTCCTCAACAATAGCTGTAGTCGAGGAATAATGTTGTGAACAGCACTGTAAAGCATGTCCGGAGTTATGGTGAGGCACTGGCGTCCGATGTTGTCTTTCAGCATCCCTAGAGATGTCGGTCGATCACGATACACTTGCGACTTCAGGTAACCCCAAAGCCAATAATCGCACGGACTGAGGTCTGGGGACCTGGGAGGCCGAGCATGACGAAAGTGGCGGCTGAGCACACGATCATCACCAAACGACGCGCGCAAAAGATCTTTCACGCGTCTAGCAATATGGGGTGGAGCGCCATCCTGCATAAACATCCTACGCCCAGCAGGTGTTTATCAGCCAGGCTGGGGATGATGCGATTCTGTAACATATCGGCGTACCTCTCA
Organism: Schistocerca nitens; assembly: GCF_023898315.1. Lineage (NCBI taxonomy): Eukaryota > Metazoa > Arthropoda > Insecta > Orthoptera > Acrididae > Schistocerca > Schistocerca nitens. Next base: position 157,540,397 of record NC_064624.1, on the reverse strand, counting down.
CCCGTCACGGTAGCAGCTACAAAACCAGAATCACGCATTTCCTCGAAGAAAAAAGGCCCGATAACGGTAGATGTGGTAGATCCAACCCATACCGAGACTTTCTCGTCGTGCAGTGGAGTTTCCACGACAGTTCTAGGATTTTCGGTAGCCCAAATTCTGCAGTTGTGGGCGTTGACAGACCCTCGGAGCGTGAAATGAGCTTCGTGGGTCCACAACACGTTACTCAACCAATCGTGATCTTCCACCATCTTTTGAAACGCCCACACCGAAAATGCCCTCCGCTTCGCTAAATCGCCAGTTAACAGTTCATGACGCCGATGGATTTTGTACGGATAGCATCGGAGGGTACGCATAAGTGCCAAACAAACAGTAGTGTATGGAATGCCGGTGCGACGTGCGACTGCACGAGCGCTGACTTCCCCGTGCATAGACGAACCCGCAACAGTCTCCATTTCTTCCTGAACTGTCTCAGCAGCATTACGCCTTGTGCTCGGTCGGCCACTACGGCGTCTATCGTCTAAACAACCCGCGGCTTCGAACTTCGAAATCATTCTCGCCACAGCTGCATTTGTCAACGGACCTTTACCCGTGCGAATCCCCTTCCTATGGCGATAGGATCGTAACGCTGAACTAGCACATTCCCCATTCTGATAATACAGCTTCACTAGAACCGCCTTTTCTGGCAACGTCAACACGCTTCGACTGCTGGCCAATCTGATTCTCTCTCTCATTACGGCTCCCTTTATACACGATTGTCATGGGCAGTCACTGACGTTTTGCTGTCCAGCGTCATTTGGAGGACATTTTGTGAACTTTTTTTTTTGGTTCTAATGTCATTCCAAGCACGTGTGTGAATTTTTACCTCTCTATCTACATTATTCCGTTGTTTATTAGGTTTTCATTCAAATTTATACTGAGTTTTTGATCCCAAAAACTTTTCATCCTCTCAGAATGCACCTTCTTCCGTTCTTCTGTCCATTTTTACCAGGCTGGCGCGATGTCTGTCCTCAAACTTCACGCTTGTGATTTTATTCCGGCACTCCTGCTGCAGATCCCTCTGGACTTGTTTCAGCTATTCTGTGCCGCATTTATTCTCTGTTATAATATTGAAAAGTTTCCTTCCTGTTCTGCAGTCTTCCATCCTGTAAATATGTGTTTAAAATTTGGCTCCGCGTTTTCTGATTTCGTCTGTTACTGTGTTGGTCTTTATACAGAGCTCGTTTTGTGGTCTCTTCATCCAGATGCCGTTTTTGTTGATTGCCCCGTAAATCTTGCTGAGAATTTTTCTTTCCTACTTTTCTATTTCCCTAATTTTTGAATCACCACCAATCACCGCTGTTTCAGCTGCGTAGATTCCTTCTGGAAGAATCACTGTTCTATAGCGCCTTAATTTTGCGTCTGTCGAAATGCACTTCTTGTTGTAATGTGTCCAAGTTAGCTTGCAGCCCTTCTGGAGCCTGGTGATTCTTTGTTCATTGGCGATTCGGTTTAATCCTGGGACTGTATAGTTTCTCCGAAGTGTTTAAAATGGCACACTTGCGCAATTTTATCACGTTTTGTGATTAAAGGGGATTTATCTTCTGGCTGTCTTTCCAAATATTTGGTTTTTTCATAAGTTATCTGTGAAATTTCATGTAGTTTTTCCACTGCGTGAATCGCTTCTGTTCTGTTATTGGTGATAATTGCAATATCGTCAGCGAAAGCAAGGCACTTGACTTTAATTCGGTTCTCTTTTTTGATACCATTTCGATGCCCTTTACATGAGATTCCCGTTTCCTGATGACCTATATATATGTGCGTATGAGGGCGTGCTCAAAGGCAATGCCAATTTTTTTATTCTGTTCTGATATCGCTCAAGGTAATATATATATAAAAGAGAGTCGTGTTTGTTACACTATTTATAACTCAAGAACGGCTGGACCGATTTGGCTGAAAATTGTTGGGGAGGCAGCTTAGAACCAGGAGACGGACATAGGGTACTTTTTATCCAGTTCGACCGCTATAAAACGCGGTATACCAAAAACGCATCTGGCATGGAATAACAGAACGCAAATGTCAGCTAAACGTCACTATAAAACGCGGTATAACAAAAACGCATCTGGCATGGAATAACAAAACGCAAATGTCAGCTAAACGTCACTATAAAACGCGGTATAACAAAAACGCATCTGGCATGGAATAACAAAACCCAAATGTCAGCTAAACGTCACTATAAAACGCGGTATAACAAAAACGCATCTGGCATGGAATAACAAAACGCAAATGTCAGCTAAACGTCACTATAAAACGTGGTATAACAAAAACGCATCTGGCATGGAATAACAAAACGCAAATGTCAGCTAAACGTCACTATAAAACGCGGTATAACAAAAACGCATCTGGCATGGAATAACAAAACACAAATGTCAGCTAAACGTCACTATAAAACGCGGTATAACAAAAACGCATCTGGCATGGAATAACAAAACGCAAATGTCAGCTAAACGTCACTATAAAACGCGGTATAACAAAAACGCATCTGGCATGGAATAACAAAACGCAAATGTCAGCTAAACGTCACTATAAAACGCGGTATAACAAAAACGCATCTGGCATGGAATAACAAAACCCAAATGTCAGCTAAACGTCACTATAAAACGCGGTATAACAAAAACGCATCTGACATGGAATAACAGAACGCAAATGTCAGCTAAACGTCACTATAAAACGCGGTATAACAAAAAGGCATCTGGCATGGAATAACAAAACGCAAATGTCAGCTAAACGTCACTATAAAACGCGGTATAACAAAAACGCATCTGGCATGGAATAACAAAACGCAAATGTCAGCTAAACGTCACTATGAAACGCGGTATAACAAAAACGCATCTGGCATGGAATAACAAAACGCAAATGTCAGCTAAACGTCACTATAAAACGCGGTATAACAAAAACGCATCTGGCATGGAATAACAAAACGCAAATGTCAGCTAAACGTCACTATAAAACGCGGTATAACAAAAACGCATCTGGCATGGAATAACAAAACACAAATGTCAGCTAAACGTCACTATAAAACGTGGTATAACAAAAACGCATCTGGCATGGAATAACAAAACGCAAATGTCAGCTAAACGTCACTATAAAACGCGGTATAACAAAAACGCATCTGGCATGGAATAACAAAACGCAAATGTCAGCTAAACGTCACTATAAAACGTGGTATAACAAAAACGCATCTGGCATGGAATAACAAAACGCAAATGTCAGCTAAACGTCACTATAAAACGCGGTATAACAAAAACGCATCTGGCATGGAATAACAAAACACAAATGTCAGCTAAACGTCACTATAAAACGTGGTATAACAAAAACGCATCTGGCATGGAATAACAAAACGCAAATGTCAGCTAAACGTCACTATAAAACGCGGTATAACAAAAACGCATCTGGCATGGAATAACAGAACGCAAATGTCAGCTAAACGTCACTATGAAACGCGGTATAACAAAAAGGCATCTGGCATGGAATAACAAAACACAAATGTCAGCTAAACGTCACTATAAAACGCGGTATAACAAAAACGCATCTGGCATGGAATAACAAAACGCAAATGTCAGCTAAACGTCACTATAAAACGTGGTATAACAAAAACGCATCTGGCATGGAATAACAAAACGCAAATGTCAGCTAAACGTCACTATAAAACGCGGTATAACAAACACGCATCTGGCATGGAATAACAAAATACAAATGTCAGCTAAACGTCACTATAAAACGTGGTATAACAAAAATGGATCTGGCATGGAATAACAAAACGCAAATGTCAGCTAAACGTCTATGGTTAAGTATCAGTATATACTGATATGACATTGCTATCCTGAGTGAAAGTGAAGAAGAATTAAATGATCTGCTGAACGGAATGAACAGTCTAATGAGTACACAGTATGGTTTGAGAGTAAATCGGAGAAAGACGAAGGTAATGCGAAGTAGTAGAAATGAGAACAACGAGAAACTTAACATCAGGATTGATGGTCACGAAGTCAATGAATTTAAGGAATTCTGCTACCTAGGCAGTAAAATAACCAATGACGGACGGAGCAAGGAGGACATCAAAAGCAGACTCGCTATGGCAAAAAGGCGTTTCTGGCCAAGAGAAGTCTACTGATATCAAATACCGGCCTTAATTTGAGGAAGAAATTTCTGAGGATGTACGTCTGGAGTACAGCATTGTATGGTAGTGAAACATGCACTGTGGGAAAACCGGAACAGAAGAGAATCGAAGCATTTGAGATGTGGTGCTATAGAGGAATGTTGAAAATTAGGTGGACTGATAAGGTATGGAATGAGGAGGTTCTACGCAGAATCGGAGAGGAAAGGAATATGTGGAAAACACTGATAAAGAGAAGGGACAGGATGATTGGACATCTGCTAAGTCATGAGGGAATGACTTGCATGGTACTAGAGGGAGCTGTAGAGGGCAAAAACTGTAGAGGAAGACAGAGATTGGAATACGTCAGGCAAATAACTGAGGAGGTAGGTTGCAAGTGCTACTCTGAGATGAAGAGGTTAGCACAGGAACGGAATTCGTGGCGGGCCGCATCAAACCAGTCAGTAGACTGATGACCGAAAAAAAATATACCATTAATTAAAAATTTATAGAAATAGTTTGTATTTTCTTTGAATGATCATTAACAATGCCGCGACCAAGTCGATCGAATATTTCTCGACAAAGCCGTAATGCAAGAAGGATACAAAACATTGCGAATGAAAGGACTGAAGAAGAACAACAAATTGCCCGTGAAGACCACCAAAACTGTGCAACGGTACGCGTCTGGTGGCAAGTAAATTGATGAACAATGTTATCTACGCTATGATACTCAAAGGAAAATTCGAAGGTGAGGAAGTTCTCATTCCGAGGATCCGGATGGTTCCAACCGATATGCCGTTTGAGTTTAAAAGACTTCAATTTCCGATCCGTCTTGCATTCGCCATGACCATTAACAAATCACAAGGCCAATCCTTGAAAGTTTGCGGTTTAAATCCGGAATATCCATGTTTTCCACATGGTCAGTTATATGTGGCATGTTCACGGGTCGGAAGACCATCTGCGTTGTTTGTTCTTGCGGCTACCAATACAACGAAAAATGTCGTGTATCACAAGGTACTTAACTGAAGAGTGGAAGCTATGCACCAAAAAACATAAAGAATCATTAAAATACTTGATTTTTTATTTGTACACTCCTGGAAATTGAAATAAGAACACCGTGAATTCATTGTCCCAGGAAGGGGAAACTTTATTGACACATTCCTGGGGTCAGATACATCACATGATCACACTGACAGAACCACAGGCACATAGACACAGGCAACAGAGCATGCACAATGTCGGCACTAGTACAGTGTATATCCACCTTTCGCAGCAATGCAGGCTGCTATTCTCCCATGGAGACGATCGTAGAGATGCTGGATGTAGTCCTGTGGAACGGCTTGCCATGCCATTTCCACCTGGCGCCTCAGTTGGACCAGCGTTCGTGCTGGACGTGCAGACCGCGTGAGACGACGCTTCATCCAGTCCCAAACATGCTCAATGGGGGACAGATCCGGAGATCTTGCTGGCCAGGGTAGTTGACTTACACCTTCTAGAGCACGTTGGGTGGCACGGGATACATGCGGACGTGCATTGTCCTGTTGGAACAGCAAGTTCCCTTGCCGGTCTAGGAATGGTAGAACGATGGGTTCGATGACGGTTTGGATGTACCGTGCACTATTCAGTGTCCCCTCGACGATCACCAGTGGTGTACGGCCAGTGTAGGAGATCGCTCCCCACACCATGATGCCGGGTGTTGGCCCTGTGTGCCTCGGTCGTATGCAGTCCTGATTGTGGAGCTCACCTGCACGGCGCCAAACACGCATACGACCATCATTGGCACCAAGGCAGAAGCGACTCTCATCGCTGAAGACGACACGTCTCCATTCGTCCCTCCATTCACGCCTGTCGCGACACCACTGGAGGCGGGCTGCACGATGTTGGGGCGTGAGCGGAAGACGGCCTAACGGTGTGCGGGACCGTAGCCCAGCTTCATGGAGACGGTTGCGAATGGTCCTCGCCGATACCCCAGGAGCAACAGTGTCCCTAATTTGCTGGGAAGTGGCGGTGCGGTCCCCTACGGCACTGCGTAGGATCCTACGGTCTTGGCGTGCATCCGTGCGTCGCTGCGGTCCGGTCCCAGGTCGACGGGCACGTGCACCTTCCGCCGACCACTGGCGACAACATCGATGTACTGTGGAGACCTCACGCCCCACGTGTTGAGCAATTCGGCGGTACGTCCACCCGGCCTCCCGCATGCCCACTATACGCCCTCGCTCAAAGTCCGTCAACTGCACATACGGTTCACGTCCACGCTGTCGCGGCATGCTACCAGTGTTAAAGACTGCGATGGAGCTCCGTATGCCACGGCAAACTGGCTGACACTGACGGCGGCGGTGCACAAATGCTGCGCAGCTAGCGCCATTCGACGGCCAACACCGCGGTTCCTGGTGTGTCCGCTGTGCCGTGCGTGTGATCATTGCTTGTACAGCCCTCTCGCAGTGTCCGGAGCAAGTATGGTGGGTCTGACACACCGGTGTCAATGTGTTTTTTTTTCCATTTCCAGGAGTGTAGTTTGTATTTTCTTTGAATGATCATTAACAATGCCGCGACCAAGACGATCGAATATTTCTCGACAAAGCCGTAATGCAAGAAGGATACAAAACATTGCGAATGAAAGGACTGAAGAAGAACAACAAATTGCCCGTGAAGACCACCAAAACTGTGCAACGATACGCGTCTGGTGGCAAGTAAATTGATGAACAATGTTATCTACGCTTACTCAAAGGAAAATTCGAAGGTGAGGAAGTACTCATTCCGAGGATCCCGATGGTTCCAACCGATATGCCGTTTCAGTTTAAAAGACTTCAATTTCCCATCCGTCTTGCATTCGCCATGACCATTAACAAATCACAAGGCCAATCCTTGAAAGTTTGCGGTTTAAATCCGGAATATCCATGTTTTCCACATGGTCAGTTATATGTGGCATGTTCACGGGTCGGAAGACCATCTGCGTTGTTTGTTCTTGCGGCTAACAATACAACGAAAAATGTCGTGTATCACAAGGTACTTAAGAGTGGAAGCTATGCACCAAAAAACATAAAGAATAAAGAATCATTAAAATACTTGATTTTTTATTTGTATTTGCTAATAAAAAATTGAACTTAACATCCAAAACCTGATTACTTATTGGCTTTAAGGCGGAAGAGAGTTCGCCAGGTGACCTTGAGCCGTCTATCGACTCGTGCTACACCTTGTGTTTAGATTGCATTGCTTTTCCTTATCTTCCCCTGATTGTTTGATATGTTGTCTGTCATTAAGTGGCTGCTTGGTTGTCTTCTCGCTTTGCTATCGATATCTGCGTTTTTGCTTCCGGGAAACTGCTATGGAGGAAGTGAGATCTTTGACCGGTTGTAACCTCGTGTGGTGGACACGGGAGCGCAGTGTGGCTGTCCAGCGCGAAGCAGGCGTGGTCGGTTGTACCGAGTCGCCACGTGATGTATGTCGGTTGTGTGTAACGAGCGGGTCGACTTCACGGAAGGGCTCCCCGCGGGTTGGTTGTATACAGACTCGCCCCACGAGTAGTTGCTGTTCATTTCGCCTTGGTGGGACGTTAACAAGCTTCTTTAAATCCTCCGTTTCAACACTGGAGTTTAAAAGGAGACACCTGACATGAAGGCGCGGTCACCACCCGTCGACGTTGCAGACAGAGCGTGTTGTCGCGTGACCGTGGCGTGTCGGGTACGCTGGCGACGCGTGCGCGGTCGGATGTGTGGATCCTTGCCATCGGAGGTCGTGTACTGCCTGTTCGAGCATAATTGCAAGTTAAGTTCGTGGAAGGTTTAATCATTAAGTAATAATTTTGTGTAACCAGCGTCTCTTCTGCCTTGTGGCCTCTGGCGGTCGGGTTTCCTGTCCCCGGCACCGGTGTAATTGTAGACAGTGATCTTTCCTCCTCCTCTCGTTACTGTCCGATGGGAGGTGTAGTTTTGGCACTTTAATTGTTTCGCTCTTCTGTCGTGTATTATGAGTAAATCCATGCTTCTTGTTGGTTGATCATGTGGTCGCTCATTCAGGACTGTGTGGTGTAATGTTTCCTTGCACGAGGTTAGCTCTAATTCTGTCAGCAAGTTAAGCCATCTTATAACAAGTTTTCGCTGGCTAGAAGTCGGTGCAGTGACCAGCCTGAGAGTGGCAATTGTGTTTAGGGGCGTATTTAAATTGGTCAGTATTGTGCCTAGCCTGAGCATCCCTGAGTGGGTGATTTGTGGCCGCCTTACACGGGTCCGTCATATCTGTTATGTTCTAATGATATTCCAGGACACTTTTGTTTAAAAAGTTTTTTAAATTCCTCCATTCCTTTATTGCCATTAATCGTGTGTTTGCTGAGACCTTTGGTTTTTTTTTTTAATGGCGGTGTTGGTAGCTTCACTACCTCACCGTACTTTATTACTTGAGTAGCCTGTTTACTAATGTTCTTTAAATTTTTTTTAAACTGTTGTATTGATATAAATTACTTGATTGCCGCAAGCGGCGTCCTTTGAAAGGTAGTTTGTTGCCGTACTGCTAGCTTCTGTGTTTTTTTTAAATAAGAATTTTTTTTTAAAATTGTGGTATTGCTATAAATTACTTGATTGCCGTAAGCGGCGTGTTTTGAAAGATTGTTTATTGCCGTACTGCTAGCTTCTTTTTTTTTTTAAAAAAAGAAATTTTTTTTAAATTGTGGTATTGCTATAAATTACTTCATTGCCGTTAGCGGCGTCCTTTGAAAGGTAGTTTGTTGCAGTACTGTTAGCTTCTGCGTGTTTTTTTTTTAAATTTAAACTGTTGTATTGCTATAAATGACTTGATTGCCGTTCTTAAAAGAAATTTTTAAACTGTTTCATTGCTGTAAATTACTTGATTGCCGTTAGCGGCGTGTTTTGAAAGGTTATTTATTGCCGTAGTGCTAGTTTCTGTAAGATATGTATAAAACATTTGTGTGAAAATCTCAACTCGACAGTAAACTACTAGAAATTTGGCCCCGTTGCCCAACTTGTGGTGTGGCTTGTAGTAATCGTAACCACTGTGTGTGTGTCACAGCTAGTGTATATATATATCAGCACAACAATGCCAGACAACACCCAAGCGCTGCGACATCTGCAACTGTCCGACGCCTAGGGTTCACTGTCATCGATTATCCTGTATACCGCATACGATTTTCATTTCTTTCCAAAACTTAAAGAACACCTTCTAGGTCTTCACTTTGACAGTGATGAACTGACGCAAGCAGAGGTGAGGTTGTGGCAGTTCTGCAATGACAGTATCTACGAACTGGTCTCTCGTTGGAAGAAATGTGTTCGTCGCCAGGGTGACAATGCTGACAAGGGAACCTCCCCATCGCACCCCCCTCAGATTTAGTTATAACTTGGCACAGTGGATAGGCCTTGATAAACTGAACACAGATCAATCGAGAAAACAGGAAGAAGTTGTGTGGAACTATGAAAAAATAAGCAAAATATACAAACTGAGTAGTCCATGGGCAACATAGGCAATATCAAGGATAATGTGAGCTCAGGCGCGCCATGGTCCCGTGGTAGCGTGAGCAGCTCCAGAACGAGAGGTCCTTGGTTCAATGAGTCTTCCCGGGAGTGAAAATTTTACTTTCTTTATTTTTGCGTGGTTATTATGTCCGTTCGTGCATTGACGTCTCTGTTCACTGTAATAAGTTTAGTGTCTGTGTTTTGCGATCGCATCGCAAAACCGTGCGATTATTAGACGAAAGGACGTGCCTCTCCAATGGGAACCGAAAACATTTGATCTCAAGGTCATAGGTCAACCGATTCCTCCACAGGAAAACACATCTGATATATTCTATACGACACTGGTGACGGCATGTGAGTCACATGACAGGAATATGTTGTGGACCCACCTAACTTGTACACTTGGCGAATGGGTTAAAAGATTCTTCTACCTTGCCCGATTTAGGTTTTCTTGTGGATGTGATAATCACTCCCAAAAAAGTGATGAAAACATAAGAGTTTGTCACATAAACTGAAAATAAAAAACTAAATTTTTCACTTGATGGAAGACTTGAACCAAGGACCTTTCGTTCCGCAGCTGCTCACGTTACCACGAGACCACGGCGCACCTGCGATCCCATTGTCCTTGATGTTGCCTATCTTCCCGTGAACTACTCAGTTTGTATATTTTGCTTATTTTTTTCATAGTTCCACACAACTTCTTCCTGTTTTCTCAATTGATCTGTGTTCAGTTTTTCAAGGCCTATCCACTGTGCCAACTTATAACTAAATCTGAGGGGGGTGCGATGTGGAGGTTCCCTTGTGAGAAATAATTATGCAGACATGAAGAATACAGCTATACAATGTTGATAAAGTTTGCACATACAAAATTCGTAGGCACTGCTTTCCAGCAAGCCGTTGTGGAAGTGTTACTGGATGCTTTCCGGAAATCGATAAATACTATATCTACGTAACTGCTTTGATACAGGGCTTTCAGTACGTCATGTCAGAACAGTGCGAGCTCGGTTTTGCGTGATCTATGTTTCCAGAAGCCCATGCTGGAGGTCATTCTGTTCGGTGTGTAGGATCCACACGTATGAAACACGTATTATGTTAGAGTATAATTAGTTTCCTAGAGACTAGAAATCTAGTCTGTAGGAATCAACATGGGTTTCGAAAAAGACGATCGTGTGAAACCCAGCTCGCGCTATTCGTCCACGAGACTCACAGGTAGATGCCGTGTTTCTTGACTTCCACAAGGCGTTTAATACAATTCCCCACAGTTGTTTAATGAACAAAGTAAGATCGTATGGACTATCAGACCAATTGTTGATTGGACTGAAGAATTCCTAGATAAAAGAACGCAGCATGTCATTCTCAATGGAAAGAAGTCATTCGAGGTAAGAGTGATTTCAGGTGTGCCGCAGGGGAGTGTCGTAGGACCGTTGCTATTCATAATATTTATAAATGATCTTGTGGATAAGCCGGCCGAAGTGGCCGTGCGGTTAAAGGCGCTGCAGTCTGGAACCGCAAGACCGCTACGGTCGCAGGTTCGAATCCTGCCTCGGGCATGGATGTTTGTGATGTCCTTAGGTTAGTTAGGTTTAACTAGTTCTGAGTTCTAGGGGACTAATGACCCCAGCAGTTGAGTCCCATAGTGCTCAGAGCCATTTGAACCATCTTGTGGATCACATCGTAAGTTCACTGAGGCTTTTTGCGGATGATGCTGTAGTAGATCGAGACGTTGTAACGATGGAAAAGTGTACTGAAATGCAGGAGGATCTGCAACGAATTGACGCACGGTGCAGGGAATGGCAATTGAATCTCAATGTAGACAAGTGTAATGTGCTGCTAATACATAGAAAGAAAGATCCCTTATCATTTAGCTACAATGTAGCAGGTCAGCAACTGGAAGCAGTTAATTCCGTAAATTATCTGGGAGTAGGCCTTAGGAGTGATTTAAAATCGGATGATCATATAAAGTTGACCGTCGGTAAAGCAGATGCCACACAGAGATTCATTGAAAGAATTCTAAGGAAATGCAATCCGAAACAAAGGAAGTAGGTTACAGTACGCTTGTTTGCCCACTGCTCGAATACTACTCACTGGTGTGGGATCCGTACCAGATAGGGTTGATAGAAGAGACAGAGAAGATCCAACGGAGAGCAGCACGCTTCGTTACAGGATCATTTAGTAAGTGCGAAAGCGTTACGGAGATGGTAGATAAACTCCAGTGGAAGATTTTGCAGGAGAGATGCTCAGTAGCTCGGTACGGGCTTTTGTTGAAGTTTCGACAACATACCTTCACCGACGAGTCAAGCAGTATATTGCTCCCTTCTACGTATATCTCGCGAAGAGACCGTGAGGATAAAATCAGAAAGATTAGAGCCCACACAGAGGCATACCGTCAATCTGTCTTTCCACCAACAATAAGACACGAGAATAGAAGGGAGAACCGATAGAGGTACTCAAGGTACCCTCCTCCACACGCCGTCAGGTGGTTTGCGGAGTATGGATGTAGGTGTAGATGTAGATCCAAAGCTTTTAGTATTTTCTAACGTCTCAGCAGGTGAAGTCTCGGTTTGTAATTCATAACAGGCTCCTCGCATAGTTGTCTGTGACAGCTTTACGTTGTGAAATCTTGGCTGCAACGCCACCGCTGTGTCCGGCAGTGCGCAAATCAGCGCAGCGGGTAATCGATTTACGCGACGTAAGGCCTTCCACGTTGGAATTCCACAGCTGCCGGGAAGCCTTACAACTTGGCGACTAAGCCGTCAACAGGTGTCGGAGGCAGCGATCGACACCACACCGCCTACCGTAACACGTCTGTCGCTTGCTTTCCGCCTTCCGTGCTGGCTTTGGAATTATATTCGTAAATACATTAAATGTATTCTGTAGAATAGAATGACGACAGTGAAAATTTGTGGCGGACCGGGCCTCGAACCCGAATTTCCCGCTTGCCTTCTGTTTTTCAGTCCAGACCCAAAATTGTATATGTCGTCAACCATGCACCTACAGCCCGCATCTCGTGGTCGTGCGGTAGCGTTCTCGCTTCCCACGCCCGGGTTCCCGGGTTCGATTCCCGGCGGGGTCAGGGATTTTCTCTGCCTCGTGATGGCTGGGTGTTGTGTGCTGTCCTTAGGTTAGTTAGGTTTAAGTAGTTCTAAGTTCTAGGGGACTGATGACCATAGATGTTAAGTCCCATAGTGCTCAGAACCATCACCATCCATGCACCTACAACCCGTACTTGTACACCCATTATGTATATCCTATAAAAATGACTTATTTTTTTAATAATATCAATATTTATATATGCGTTTGGAGAGAGAGACAGAGAGAGAGAGAGAGAGAGAGAGAGAGAGAGATTTTTGATTGAGATTTTTAGGTCGCAACTAGTACCTGAATTTTGGTTGCTGACTTCTTGAATGATCACCTTCTGCGCCGGTTGGTGACGTATTGCAATTTGGAGGAAGTTAGTTACTTGGGCGTATTGCGGATAGCTTTGAGCGCAAGTTTTCGTAGCTTTCCATACCTAAAGGACCACTGTTGTAAGTAAGTAAGATCAAACAGCAATCTGCTTTTCGTGAGAAAAGGAGATTGCTTGGCACACAAACTTCCTTCAAACTACACGCCCTGCTACATCAGAATTGGTCAGTGGAGTTCAGCACCATACTATTGTACAATAACATGATCCAATTACTGTAATTAAGAAATTATGAGAGGTTGTTACTTATTGAATGAATACTATAGAGAATGCATTTCTTTTCCTGTATTTTAGTGAACTTCGTACACTTATACACTCCTGGAAATGGAAAAAAGAACACATTGACACCGGTGTGTCAGACCCACCATACTTGCTCCGGACACTGCGAGGGGGCTGTACAAGCAATGATCACACGCACGGCACAGCGGACACACCAGGACCCGCGGTGTTGGCCGTCGAATGGCGCTAGCTGCGCAGCATTTGTGCACCGCCGCCGTCAGTGTCAGCCAGTTTGCCGTGGCATACGGAGCTCCATCGCAGTCTTTAACACTGGTAGCATGCCGCGACAGCGTGGACGTGAACCGTATGTGCAGTTGACGGACTTTGAGCGAGGGCGTATAGTGGGCATGCGGGAGGCCGGGTGGACGTACCGCCGAATTGCTCAACACGTGGGGCGTGAGGTCTCCACAGTACATCGATGTTGTCGCCAGTGGTCGGCGGAAGGTGCACGCGCCCGTCGACCTGGGACCGGACCGCAGCGACGCACGGATGCACGCCGAGACCGTAGGATCCTACGCAGTGCCGTAGGGGACCGCACCGCCACTTCCCAGCAAATTAGGGACACTGTTGCTCCTGGGGTATCGGCGAGGACCATTCGCAACCGTCTCCATGAAGCTGGGCTACGGTCCCGCACACCGTTAGGCCGTCTTCCGCTCACGCCCCAACATCGTGCAGCCCGCCTCCAGTGGTGTCGCGACAGGCGTGAATGGAGGGACGAATGGAGACGTGTCGTCTTCAGCGATGAGAGTCGCTTCTGCCTTGGTGCCAATGATGGTCGTATGCGTGTTTGGCGCCGTGCAGGTGAGCGCCAAAATCAGGACTGCATACGAGCGAGGCACACAGGGCCAACACCCGGCATCATGGTGTGGGGAGCGATCTCCTACACTGGCCGTACACCACTGGTGATCGTCGAGGGGACACTCAATAGTGCACGGTACATCCAAACCGTCATCGAACCCATCGTTCTACCATTCCCAGACCGGCAAGGGAACTTGCTGTTCCAACAGGACAATGCACGTCCGCATGTATCCCGTGCCACCCAACGTGCTCTAGAAGGTGTAAGTCAACTACCCTGGCCAGCAAGATCTCCGGATCTGTCCCCCATTGAGCATGTTTGGGACTGGATGAAGCGTCGTCTCACACGGTCTGCACGTCCAGCACGAACGCTGGTCCAACTGAGGCGCCAGGTGGAAATGGCATGGCAAGCCGTTCCACAGGACTACATCCAGCATCTCTACGAACGTCTCCATGGGAGAATAGCAGCCGCATTGCTGCGAAAGGTGGATATACACTGTACTAGTGCCGACATTGTGCATGCTCTGTTGCCTGTGTCTATGTGCCTGTGGTTCTGTCAGTGTGATCATGTGATGGATCTGACCCCAGGAATGTGTCAATAAAGTTTCCCCTTCCTGGGACAATGAATTCACGGTGTTCTTATTTCAATTTCCAGGAGTGTAATTCTGTCGATTGATAGACGGCGACGACAATGAAGTTCACCTCCTTTTCCAAAAACAAGATATCTCTATTCTTCACTTCCAGAAAATTTGTATACATAAATGTTTCGCAACTCTTACACATACTTTACTCGGTTTTATCACTAAAATATCAATTTTCATTAAACGTCAGCTCAGTTCATCTCACAGGCTTCGGCAGTACATAGGGACCAGAGTAGGATTATAGTGGGACTACTACCTGTATCAGTCTGCAAGAGGTCTATTGTGAATTAGCTTGTGCCACGAACATGGACTCTATTCAAGTAGCAGCTTCTTGTAAATAAACAACTATATTAATCCAAGTGTGCATTTGTATGTAGAAAGAGGATACCGGCCGGTTTTTTCTGTACATTTTTGAAAACATTAAGAACATACTGTTTCTCAGCGCTTTTTAAATGTGTTCCACACGAGTGTTTCACTATGGAGCACATACCGGTCTCCGCCATTTTCGTCTGCGTATTATCAGCGTGACACTCAGAGCACAACAGTGAAGCGACTGTGACTGTACACGATTTTTGAAACAAAAACTACATAGCTAAAACGGGATTAAGAAAAATTTTGATGGCTGTCAAAACATTAGAATATGTTAAAGTTTCATTTAACGTAACTTAGTAATAAGTTATCTCATATACACTACTGGCCATTAAAATTGCTACACCACGAAGATGACGTGCTACAGACGCGAAACTTAACCGACAGGAAGAAGATGCTGTGATATGCAAATGATTAGCTTTTCAGAGGAACCGATTTCTCATACACAAAAAGCAGTTGCCCGGCGTTGTCTGGTGATACGTTGTTGTGATGCCTCGTGTAAGGAGGAGAAATGCGTACAATCACGTTTCCGACTTTGATAAAGGTCGGATTGTAGCCTATCGCGATTGCGGTTTATCGTATCGCGACATTGCTGCTCGCGTTGGTCGAGATCCAATGACTGTTAGCAGAATATGGAATCGGTGGGTTCAGGAGGGTAATACGAAACGCCGTGCTGGATCCCAACGGCCTCGTATCACTAGCAGTCGAGATGACAGGCATCTTATCCGCACGGCTGTAACGGATCGTGCAACCACGTCTCGATCCCTGAGTCAACAGATGGGGACGTTTGCAAGACAACAACCATCTGCAAGAACAGTTCGACGACGTTTGCAGCAGCACGGACTGTCAGCTATCAGCAGACCGTGGCAGCGATTACCCTTGACGCTGCATCACAGACAGGTGCGCCAGCGATGGTGTACTGAGCAGCGAACCTGGGTGCACGAATGGCAAAACGTGATTTTTTCGGATGAATCCATCTTCTGTTTACAGCATCATGATGGTCGCATCCGTGATTGGCGTCATCGCGGTGAACGCACATTGGAAGCGTGTATTCGTCATCGCCATACTGGCGTATCACCCGGCGTGATGGTATGGGGTGCCATTAGTCACACGTCTCGGTGATCTCTTGTTCGCATTGACGGCGCTTTGAACAGTGGACGTCACATTTCAGATGTGTTACGACCCGTGGCTCTACTCTACGTTGGATCCCTGCGAAACCCTACATTTCAGCAGGATAATGCACGAGCGCATGTTGCAGGTCCTGTACGGGCCTTTCTTGATACAGGAAATGCTCGACTGCTGCCCTGGCCAGCATATTCTCCAGATCTCTCACCAATTGAAAACGTCTGGTCAATGGTGGCCGAGCAACTGGCTCGTCACAATACGCCAGTCACTGCTCTTGATGAACTGTGGTATCGTGTTGAAGCTGCAAGGGCAGCTGTACCTGTACACGCCATCCAAGCTCTGTTTTACTCAATGCCCAGGCGTATCAAGGCCGTTATTACGGCCAGAGGTGGTTGTTCTGGGTACTGATTTCTCAGGATCTATGCACCCAAACTGCGTGAAAATGTATTCACATTTCAATTCTAGTATAATATATTTGTCTAATGAATACCAGTTTATCATCTGCATTGCTTCTTGCCGTAGCAATTTTAATGGCCAGTAGTGTATAATTAGGACCTACTTTGAAGAACGCAACAACACCAGTGTATGTGTGCCGAAGCTTCTGACCAATCATCAACTTTGTGTTTGTTTGCATCAGGTCTATTCTTATGATGAACAGAGTATAATGCTGGATACTGTGCCAATTTTCCTCATTACGTCAGCTGCAGGCAACGGGATCCTACTGTATGTAAAAATATTTATGACTAGCGAATGAAGTATAAAACTAACAGTACAATTATATGTGTGTTATTATACAAGTGCCGCTGTTTAAATAAGTAATTCAGGTCATTAATAAAACTACTTATCTGTAAATAATCTTTAAATACGATTGCCCCAATACAAACGGTTGTGCGAGCGCTGAACGCCAGATGCTGGTGCTTGTAGGTACTTCGAGGCGACCCGGTTTCCGTGGAGATGGCGATGTGTTGGCTGTTTTTTGTCGAAGACCATGCTGTAGCACGCTGTTGCCTAGGCGAAGCTGTATAGTGCCTGTTGGCGTCCGAAGACGTATGTAGACTAAATTGTGCCTGTGACGTGCCTTTATTGGTATATACGTCACGAGCGCTACTGTATCCGGATTTCTCGATGGCGTCGATAGATGTCTCTGTTGTCAACGCATCGTCACAGTCTAAAGGTGCGTTTACACTGCGATTTGTATCGGCACATGTATGAGATACATGTATATGGGACTTTGCGACGTGTATCGCGACTTGTATGAGTTGACAAGTATCAACCTCATACATGTATGAGCGTGCGTTTACACTGGTTGATATGTATCACTGTGCGATAGCTTCCGACGACGATTTGGAAGATTTCACATTTTTATGTGCTGATACACTTGCTCTTTTGGAAGATGATAGGAAGAAAAGGCGGAGGAAGCGTAGATGGTGGCACAGAGAGTTTCTCGCGAATTAACGCTAGAGGATGGCGCATATTTTAGAAATTGTGTTAGGATGAGTATGGAGGATTTCCGCGGTTTGTTATCACTTGTGGCTCTTCTTGTGTCCAAAACCAACACAAACCTTCGGGAAGCGATTCCACCAGAGGATCAGTTGGCAGTAACACTTCGTTTTTTAGCCACTGGGGATTCCTCGTAAAACGAAGATTTCATGACAAAACATGTGCATTGTCGCGCAATTGCTAATGCCAACGTCTCACACACGATTGTCGGCATCCGTTGTCAACATTATCACGCGAGGCCGCCGGAATAATAGCAAAACATTGATATACGTGCCAGATGCATGAAAAAATATATAATGTATTACATACACTGATATATATATATATATATATATATATATATATATATATATATATATATATATATATATATATATATATATATATAAAACTTGTACCTTCACTTCTTGGGATAAAACTTGCACAATGGTCTCGCAAACACGAAGAATAATGTTGCATATGGCACTTTCTGATATTCTATGCAGATACATTAACGTCGAAACGACAGTCGGCACCTTCAAAACTCAAACAGCCGCCAAAGAGCCTGGTACTACGCATGGGCTAATCGTCGAAATAATCGGCAGTCGACAAGACGACAGGAAATGATAGTACTGCGCATGCGCGAGTTCTTCAAATGTCGCTCATACATGTCGCATATATGGCCAAAAAGCGATATACAAAATGTATACGCGACATGTATGAGCTGGAGGGTCCGCATACAAGTTCCGTGAATTTTTGTATGAGGTGATGTATCGCGACATGTCAAATTGACATGTCGCTCATACATGTCGCGATACATGTATCCCATTGTAAACGTACCTTAATAAACACAGTCACGACAGGCTCTGGTGCCCGCATCTCGTGGTCGTGCGGTAGCGTTCTCGCTTCCCACGCCCGGGTTCCCGGGTTCGATTCCCGGCGGGGTCAGGGATTTTCTCTGCCTCGTGATGGCTGGGTGTTGTGTGCTGTCCTTAGGTTAGTTAGGTTTAAGTAGTTCTAAGTTCTAGGGGACTTATGACCACAGCAGTGCGTCCCATAGTGCTCAGAGCCATTTGAACCATTTTTGAACAGGCTCTGGTGCGAAGCATAGACTGATACTAAAACGTAGACTTTCACGGCCGGAAATGTCATGTCCATTATAATTATCCGGGCTGTTATGCCGTGGTCGGTTGGTGAATTCTTTGTCGAATCGCAACGTTTCGTCCCCGTCTGCGGGAGACATCTTCAAGGGGGTCCGTAGCTCGATGGAAGGTCCAACACACACACTGGCTCGCTACTGACTGCCGCTAAATTCCGTGTCCGCGCGCCCCCGCGCCGCGGCGTGACGTCACGTGTTTTGAAGACGTCAGTGCAATTGGCCGCTGTCCGTCGCCGTCGATCCCCGTTGCCATCACCCAGTGGTGGACGGGTGGTACACATCTCCTTTAACACCGGCATCCATATACCGTTTAATTTCACACCCTCCTCCTTTCGATGGAAACTATTAGGGTGTTTGGCGATTTTGATTGCCTCCCTGTAGAGCCTTTCGTAGTATCCGCTTGTGGCCGCTAGTACTTGCGTCTCCTCGAAACGAATATTGTGGTTCCCTGGCTGGAAAGCATGCTCCGCAACAGCTGATTGTTCCGTTTCTCCTCTTCCACAATTGCCCTCGTGCTCTTCCAAACGTTAGAAAACAGTTCTTTTAAAACAGTTCTTTGCCAGCCGGTGTGGCCGAGCGGTCTTTAGCACTTCAGTCTGGAACCACGCGTCCACTACGGTCGCAGGTTCGAATCCTGCCTCGGGAATGGATGTGTGTGATGTCCTTAGGTTATTTAGGTTTAACTAGTTCTAAGTTCTAGGGGACTGATGACCTCGGATCTTAAGTCCCATAGTGCTCAGAGCCATTTAAACCAAAAGAGTTCTTTTAGTGGTACCCACATAAACATCTCCACAGCTGCATGGGATCCTATACACTCCAGCTTTTTCCAATGGTTTGCGAGCGTCCTTGGCAGGCTTAAGGTATTCCTGTATCTTCCTGGTGGGCTTGTAAATTACGGTAATATTCCGCTTCGTCAAGATCCTCCCTATTCTTTCCGTTACATTTTTAATAAACGGCAGGAAAACCTTAGATTTTGCAGTATGTACGTCAGTATGATTTCTGCGTGGGTGCCTCAACGCACGTTTTATTTCGGCGGACGAATATCCGTTCTTCGTTAGTGCATTGTGGAGATGTTCCATCTCAGCGTCGAGCAACTCAGGTTCACAAATATTTCTAGCTCTGTCCGCTAACCTCTTGATAACACCCCGCTTCTGTTGTGGGTGGTGGTTCGAATCCCGGTGCAAATAACGGTCCGTGTGCGTGGGTTTGCGGTACACTGAGTGGCCCAAACTACCATTTTCGTTTCTAAAAACAAGCACATCGAGGAACGCGCGAGCACGGAATTTAGCGGCAGTCAGTAGCGAGCCAGTGGGTGTGTTGGACCTTCCATCGAGCTACGGACCCCCTTGAAGATGTCTCCCGCAGACGGGGACGAAACGTTGCGATTTGACAAAGAATTCACCAACCGACCACGGCATAACAGCCCGGACAATTATAATGGACATGAAGCATAGACTATAAATATCTGTGGAGTGAGCACAGCCTACTGCGCATGTTCTCAATATCAATCCAGGCTAGCCACGTGGTGTTGGGACGTCGCTGCTTGTCTGAAATTTTTGGTAACAGCGAAACTGTAATATTCCACGCATTCACCTGTTTTTACATACATTTCTAGACGTTTTAGTATTGATAACAGCCATGGTGCAGTATTGTTGCTGCTACGGATGTAAGGAGATGTACGTGAAAGGAGGTCCAATTACTTTTCATACGTACGTACAAGTCTCTAATAGTGAATATCATATTGATATGTGGAGCTTTATATGTTTAAAAATATCGAGACGCAGTACTATAATATCTTGTAATGTAGTGCAAATTTCTGCAACTTTTTTCCCACGCGTTTACGAGAGGAATGCTAGATAAATTTGCAAGTACGTTTAAGGTGCCAGTCAGTGTTTACGTATTCGGGCTATGTTGAAATGCAGATAAAATTTATGTAAGAAAGTGTGATTAATTTCCTCCAGTTTATCCAGGTTGTTCAAATGTGTGTGAAATCTGATGGGACTTACCTACTAAGGTCATCAGTCGCTAAGCTTACACACTACTTAACCTAAACTATCCTAAGGACAAACACAAACACCTATGCCCGAGGGAGGACTCGAAACTCCGCCGAGACCAGCCGCACAGTCCATGACTGCAGCGCCCAAGACCGCTCGGCTAATCCGGCGCGGCTTTATTCCGGTCCTCAAACACTTGTGTGTATCTAAGTACTTCTGCTGTGATGCATCAGTGCCCAATACAGTGTCATTGTGACTTAATTAATTAGAACGAAGATTTGACAACATGACTAAGTGCAACAGGAAACCTAAAAAAGTATTGCTTGCTGTCACTTCTTTTCCCGCACCCGAAGTAAAGTGGAACTGAGCTATGATACTGTTACGGAAAAGCACAATACCCTTGCTCTTCACGGCTTTAAAACTATTTCAGTTTCAGGTATAAAATTGTTAAGATGTCTATAAAACGCATACCCGTATACAAAGTTTCAGGATACTTCTGAAGGTGATCTATCTGTTCTAGCGAAGTAATAACATTCAAAATACGCTAAGCGCTATACAGACTAACATGCGCCATCCCAATACCGTGTGACTTGAGCAGTAGATGTTGTGGGCAGATTTCTCGTTCTGAGCATCCGAATGCTCACTCCATAGATATTTATACTCTATGGTGCGAAGGTATTACTGTTAGACAGCTGGAGCGACACTAGCGCTCCAAGCTGTGAGAAAGCAGTCACATGTATCGTAAGGATAATGTTTGCTTCCAATTATTTTCTTCTTAATTAACGGAATAATGGTAATATTTTTGTGTTCCATGCATTGGTAAGTTACCAAGAGAGATGAATTATCGTGAAGTACTGATTCAATTATGTAAGTTACAGCTCATTCGTGAAGAAATACTTCAGAATATGTCTATATTTGCAGCTTATTCCGCTGAAAGCAAGGGAACTTAAGCACATTTCATGCATGAAAAGCACATACACTGAAGAGGCAAAGATACTGGTACACCTGCCTAATTTCGTGTAGGGCCCCTGCGAGCACGCAGAAGTGCCGTAACACGACTAATGTCTGAAGTAGTGCTGGAGGGAACTGACAACATGGCTCCTGCAGGACTGTCCATAAATCCGTAACAGTACGAGGGGATGGAGATCTCTTCTGAACAGCACGTTGCAAGGCATCCCAGATATCTACATCTACATCTACATCTACATCCATACTCCGCAAGCCACCTGCCGGTGTGTGGCGGAGAGTACTTTAAGTACCTCTATCAAGGGCGATGTACTTGAGGACAATATTATGGAAATGGAAGAGGATGTAGATGAAGATGAAATGGGAGATACGATACTGCGTGAAGAGTTTGACAGAGCACTGAAAGATCTGAGTCGAAACAAGGCCCCCGGAGTAGACAACATTCCATTGGAACTACTGACGGCCTTGGGAGAGCCAGTCCTGACAAAACTCTACCATCTGGTGAGCAAGATGTATGAAACAGGCGAAATACCCTCAGACTTCAAGAAGAATATAATAATTCCAATCCCAAAGAAAGCAGGTGTTGACAGATGTGAAAATTACCGAACAATCAGTTTAATAAGCCACAGCTGCAAAATACTAACACGAATTCTTTACAGACGGATGGAAAAACTAGTAGAAGCGGACCTCGGGGAAGATCAGTTTGGCTTCCGTAGAAATACCGGAACACGTGAGGCAATACTGACCTTACGACTTATCTTAGAAGAAAGAATAAGGAAAGGCAAACCTACGTTTATAGCATTTGTAGACTTAGAGAAAGCTTTTTACAATGTTGACTGGAATACTCTCTTTCAAATTCTAAAGGTGGCAGGGGTAAAAAACAGGGAGCGAAAGGCTATTTACAATTTGTACAGAAACCAGATGGCAGTTATAAGAGTCGAGGGACATGAAAGGGAAGCAGTGGTTGGGAAAGGAGTAAGACAGGGTTGTAGCCTCTCCACGATGTTATTCAATCTGTATATTGAGCAAGCAGTAAAGGAAACAAAAGAAAAATTCGGAGTAGGTATTAAAATCCATGGAGAAGAAATAAAAACTTTGAGGTTTGCCGATGACATTGGAGTCTGCCAGAGACAGCAAAGGACTTGGAAGAGCAGTTGAACGGAATGGATGGTGTCTTGAAAGGAGGATATAAGATGAATATCAACAAAAGCAAAACGAGGATAATGGAATGTAGTCGAATTAAGTCGGGTGATCTTGAGGGTATTAGATTAGGAAATGAGACACTTAAAGTAGTAAAGGAGTTTTGCTATTTGGGGAGCAAAATAACTGATGATGGTCGAAGTAGAGAGGATATAAAATGTAGACTGGCAATGGCAAGGAAAGCGTTTCTGAAGAAGAGAAATTTGTTAACATCGAGTATAGATTTAAGTGTCAGGAAGTCATTTCTGAAAGTATTTGTATGGAGTGTAGCCATGTATGGAAGTGAAACATGGACGGTTAATAGTTTGGACAGGAAGAGAATAGAAGCTTTCGAAATGTGGTGCTACAGAAGAATGCTGAAGATTAGATGGGTAGATCACATAACTAATGAGGAAGTATTGAATAGGATTGGGGAGAAGAGAAGTTTGTGGCACAACTTGACCAGAAGAAGGGATCGGTTGGTAGGACATGTTCTGAGGCATCAAGGGATCACCAATTTAGTATTGGAGGGCAGCGTGGAGGGTAAAAATCGTAGGGGAAGACCAAGAGATGAATACACTAAGCAGATTCAGAAGGATGTAGGCTGCAGTAGGTACTGGGAGATGAAGAAGCTCGCACAGGATAGAGTAGCATGGAGAGCTGCATCAAACCAGTCTCGGGACTGAAGACCACAACAACAACAACATCTGTTCTCGCTTCTATTCCAGTCTCGTATTGTTCCTGGAAAGAAGGATTGTCGGTATGCCTCTGTGTGGGCTCTAATCTCTCTGATTTTATCCTCATGGTCTCTTCGCGAGATTCATGTCTGGAGAGTTTGGATGGTTCAAATGGCTCTGAGCACTATGGGACTTAACATCTGTGGTCATCAGTGCCCTAGAACTTAGAACTACTTAAACCTAGCTAACCTAAGGACATCACACACATCCATGCCCGAGGCAGGATTCGAACCTGCGACCGTAGCAGTCCCGCGGTTCCGGACTGAGCGCCTAGAACCACTAGACCACAGCGGCCGGCGGAGAGTTTCGAGGTCAGTCGAAGTGTTTAAACTCATAAACGTGTTCCTGGAGCCACTCTGTAGTAACTCTGGACGTGTGGGGTTTCGCATTGTCGTGCTGGAATTGCCCACGGCCGACAGAATGCACAATGGACGTGAATGGATGCAGGTGATCAGACAGGATGCTTACGTACTTGTCACCTGTCACAGTCGTATCTAGACGCATCAGGGGTCCCATATAACTCCAAGTGCACACGCCCTCACCATTACAGAGTCTCCACCAGCTTGAACAGTACGCTGCTGACATGCACGGTCCACGGATTCATGATGTTGTCTCCGTACCCGTACACATCCATGTGCTCCATACAATTTGAAACGGGACTCATCCGACCAGGCAACGTGTTTACAGTCATCAACAGTTCAATATCGGCGTTCACACGCCCAGGCGAGGCTTAAAGCTTTGTGTCGTGAGTCATCAAGACTGCATGGTTGGGCCTACCAGTCCAAAAGCCCCTATCGATGATGTTTCGTTGAATGGTTCGCACACTGAGACTTGTTGATGGCCCAGCATTGAAATCTGCAGCAGTTTGCGGAAGGGCTACACTTCTGTCACGTTGAACGATTCTCTTCAGTCGTCGTTGGTCCCGTTCTTGCAGGATCGTTTTCCAGACGCAGCGACGTCGGAGATTTGGTGTTTTACCGGATATCTGATGTTCGTAGTACTCTCGCGAAATGGTCATACGGGAAAACCCTCACCTCATCATTATCTCGGAGATGCTGTGTCCCATCGCACGTTCGCCGACTGTAACACCGCGCTCAATCTCATTTAAATCTTGATAAGCTGCCATTGTAACAACAGTAACCGATGTAACAACTGCGTCAGACAGTTCTATGATACTGTAAGTGGGCTGTTTAAGTTTTTATGTTGGTAACGCCACGTAGCGCTCTGTATGAAAATCACTGACTGTGCTGTGTGCACTCTGTGGCTGGTTGGCACTATTGGAACATTCGCTATAGTAGTGCTGGGCAGTTGGATGTGAACAGCGCGTATTGTTGCGCAGTTGGAGGTGAGCCGCCAGCAGTGGTGGATATAGGGAGAGAGAGGGCAGAATTTTGAGAGCGGACGATCTGGACGTGTGTCCATCAGAAAGAGTAAATTTGTGATATTGGATATCATGAACTGATATATACGATGACTTTTGAACATTATTAAGGTAAATACATTGTTTGTTCTCTATCAAAATCTTTCATTTGCTGACTATGTCTATCAGTAGTTAGTGCCTTCCGTAGTTTGAATCTTTTATCTAGCTGGCAGTATTGGCGCTTGCTGTATTCCAGTAGTTCGCGTAACGAAGATTTTTGTGATTCATGAAAGGTATAGGTTATTGTTAGTCAAGGCCATTCTTTTGTAGGGATTACTGAAAGTCAGATTGCGTTGCGCTAAAAATATTGTGTGTTAGTTTAGTGATGATCAGAATAAGTAGAGAGAGATATGTCTGAGTACGTTGAGTTCTGCTCAGCTGTTTGAAAATCAAATAACGTAAGGGCTTTACCAGCACAGTAATTCAATAATTTTTCTAAGGGGATGTTACAATACTATAGGCTTCGCCGTCCGCAGCGCCGTATTGTGCCTGTTTACATATCTGTATTTGAATACGCATATGTATAGTAGTTTCTTTCGTGCTTCAGTGTTTTTCTGTTGTTGTGTACTGTTTCTATCATAGGCACTTTCAATCATACTTAAAAATATTATGGATTGTAATGATCCGCCCTTTCCTACATTTCACTCGACTTTTCTAATACAAGAATATTTTTTATAAATGTAATTACTTTTGCTGCAGAAGAGAATGTGTTGAAGATTCTTACAGTTTGTGGCTCAGATTTAGCAACAAGTGTGTAGTTGGTTTCTCCTGTGCTGTGAAACAGTTTTATTGCTTTTGGCGATTTATTATCACGTCTGTGTGGTTTCCCTTAAGCTACAATTGTGTTGAGTCGTTTGACACTTCAGATAATGTCGGTATTACATTCAATAGGATTCCCATACTCCACATTCACTAATTTCACTGAAAGTGTAGCGAACAAAGCTCTGCTTTGTTGGATAGATATACGACGTCTTTGTGTAAAAGGTCGCCGGCCGCTGTGGCCGTGCGGTTCTAGGCGCTGCAGTCTGGAACCGCGAGACCGCTACGGTCGCAGGTTCGAATCCTGCCTCGGGCATGGATGTGTCTGATGTCCTGAGGTTAGTTAGGTTTAACTAGTTCTAAGTTCTAGGGGACTAATGAGTGCTCAGAGCCATATGAACCATTTTGTGTAAAAGGTCAGCTCTTCTGTTGCTTACTAGCAAATTTTTAGTATTAAACGAAAACGTGGTCATTCAGTGAATGTTTGTATGTTCCAAGAGAATCATAAATAAACTGTCCTGCAATATACCGTTTCGTGTCTGCTAGGGTCCTAGGACAGTAAATAATGACAAATGGCACGTATTTGTTTTAGCTGTTATCGATTTTTGCGGCATTATATACGCTCCCTATTGTAATATCTTTGTTACAAATCAATATAAACATTAATGTTGGTAAATCATCCTCGACCGTATTCAGACATGTCACTTGCTGGCCGCTTGGGGTGCTGCTATGGCTGGGGCACCAAAAACGAGACAGTGTGTCGCGACTGTTCTGTAACTGTGTGTCTGAGCAGGACTTTGAGGTTTTTACTCACTGTGGTTCTAATAATTATACCATAAAGGCCTATATCGTCCCTGTCGAAAATCGTAATACCTGTGGGCACACCTTATTCCATTAGGCATAAAGACAAACTCCCTATACGCTTCCCTAAATTGCGCAATCAGTTGTTGCAGATTAGGTTTATAATACCATAACTCCTCTGACAATTACAGCAGCAGAGTAATTAATCTCGTTTCCATAAAATGTGATTGCTATTTCATCGATGCGTTGCTGATTGGTAGGAACAAGGAAGGCGAGGCGCAGGTCGTCCGGGTAATTCCTTATATGGTCCCAGTTGCCATAAAAAAATTCCAACGCAGACATTAGCTGTAAACAATAACCTTTATTTAGAAAGTAACGGTACCTTTTCTTTTACAAAAAGTCATGTACACTCTATTCCTTACAACAAAGGTTACATATTTCACTTCACTTTGTATAACATCATCCTTCGCAGGTTCGTCACCGGCTATTTGAACACCTATATAAAATGGATTAATACCTTGTAAAAGTTTGTTTTTTGCTTTACATTGTGTTTCCAGATCTGTCCAGGACTTTACTTTTGATATATCAGCACTAGTTTCGGGCTTTGAATAGGTAACAAACTTAAATCGATTTCTCCTGCTATATTTACGCCAAGGTACTGCGGCAGAGCGTTCCGGATTGAGATTAAATGCGCCCAATTTATTGCTACATCCAACGTTAGTCGTTCAATTCTTACATTAATCCTATACACATATGTGACTACTTTATTAATTATTACACTTGCATATATGTTAGAAAAAAAGTTAAATTCATCGGTTATATCACAGTGTTGAAGCTTGGAAAAATTAATTGCAAATTCATCATGCTTTTCGGCAGATCCCATCTTTCCATATTCAAACCTAACACCTCCTGTTTGCGTATATTCGGTGCGCCATTTACACATACGTCCAAAATACGGTGTAGTTAGATTCGTCCGTCGGCGTATCCAACGCCCCGGGCGTGCAGCGCGACCCCTCCGGACCATCCTCGTCCGACGAAAGGCAAATAACCTCCTCCGGGGTCTCCATATCGGACGTATCCGACGCGTCCACCTCCGCCTTCATGGAACAACAATGCAATATATGGCAATCTGCATGAACTACACTCCTGGAAATGGAAAAAAGAACACATTGACACCGGTGTGTCAGACCCACCATACTTGCTCCGGACACTGCGAGAGGGCTGTACAAGCAATGATCACACGCACGGCACAGCGGACACACCAGGAACCGCGGTGTTGGCCGTCGAATGGCGCTAGCTGCGCAGCATTTGTGCACCGCCGCCGTCAGTGTCAGCCAGTTTGCCGTGGCATACGGAGCTCCATCGCAGTCTTTAACACTGGTAGCATGCCGCGACAGCGTGGACGTGAACCGTATGTGCAGTTGACGGACTTTGAGCGAGGGCGTATAGTGGGCATGCGGGAGGCCGGGTGGACGTACCGCCGAATTGCTCAACACGTGGGGCGTGAGGTCTCCACAGTACATCGATGTTGTCGCCAGTGGTCGGCGGAAGGTGCACGTGCCCGTCGACCTGGGACCGGACCGCAGCGACGCACGGATGCACGCCAAGACCGTAGGATCCTACGCAGTGCCGTAGGGGACCGCACCGCCACTTCCCAGCAAATTAGGGACACTGTTGCTCCTGGGGTATCGGCGAGGACCATTCGCAACCGCCTCCATGAAGCTGGGCTACGGTCCCGCACACCGTTAGGCCGTCTTCCGCTCACGCCCCAACATCGTGCAGCCCGCCTCCAGTGGTGTCGCGACAGGCGTGAATGGAGGGACGAATGGAGTGTCGTCTTCAGCGATGAGAGTCGCTTCTGCCTTGGTGCCAATGATGGTCGTATGCGTGTTTGGCGCCGTGCAGGTGAGCGCCACAATCAGGACTGCATACGACCGAGGCACACAGGGCCAACACCCGGCATCATGGTGTGGGGAGCGATCTCCTACACTGGCCGTACACCACTGGTGATCGTCGAGGGGACACTGAATAGTGCACGGTACATCCAAACCATCATCGAACCCATCGTTCTACCATTCCTAGACCGGCAAGGGAACTTGCTGTTCCAACAGGACAATGCACGTCCGCATGCATCCCGTGCCACCCAACGTGCTCTAGAAGGTGTAAGTCAACTACCCTGGCCAGCAAGATCTCCGGATGTGTCCCCCATTGAGCATGTTTGGGACTGGATGAAGCGTCGTCTCACGCGGTCTGCACGTCCAGCACGAACGCTGGTCCAACTGAGGCGCCAGGTGGAAATGGCACGGCAAGCCGTTCCACAGGACTACATCCAGCATCTCTACGATCGTCTCCGTGGGAGAATAGCAGCCTGCATTGCTGCGAAAGGTGGATATACACTGTACTAGTGCCGACATTGTGCATGCTCTGTTGCCTGTGTCTATGTGCCTGTGGTTCTGTCAGTGTGATCATGTGATGTATCTGACCCCAGGAATGTGTCAATAAAGTTTCCCCTTCCTGGGACAATGAATTCACGGTGTTCTTATTTCAATTTCCAGGAGTGTACATTCAGTCGTGAAATCAATGCTTCATCGCCAATTGAAAATTCATTAGATACAAATATGACCAAGCCTCGATGTTTTATGACCATTGCAGGTTTGTTCTTTACGTTAACTGTTACAAGCCGTCCTTCCACTATACGCTTCAAAATGGATGCGTACGGCCTCCACCTCGACCACTCAAATTCCTCGAACACAATTACATTATGAATGCGAGGATCGTATCCACCGAATCCGAATTCGGAACAAAATGGCAGATATACATGTTGCTTGCGTGACAATATTTTCTCAATTAATGTAGACTTGCCTATATTTGTATCTCCGTACAAGTATAACTGTTTCTTCCGTACCTCCTTGGACCGAAAGGCCTGGTTATACCACCGTACCACGCTGTAAAGTCCTGGACAGATCTGGAAACACAATGTAAAGCAAAAAACAAACTTTTTCAAGGTATTAATCCATTTTATATAGGTGTTCAAATAGCCGGTGACGAACTTGTGGTGTTGTAGTGCCTGTGACAGCCACTCCAGCATACGAATTAAAGCTCGTTCATTCATTGCAAATTTGGAAACTATTGTGGTCATTTCTTCGTTTGAAAGCGACAAGTCGCCTACTGTAACACTTCTGACACTAAATGTAACGCCGGCCGCGGTGGTCTCGCGGTTCTAGGCACGCAGTCCGGAACCGTGCGACTGCTACGGTCGCAGGTTCGAATCCTGCCTCGGGCATGGATGTGTGTGATGTCCTTAGGTTAGTTAGGTTTAAGTAGTTCTAAGTTCTAGGGGACTGATGACCACAGCAGTTGAGTCCCATAGTGCTCAGAGCCATTTGAACCATTTTTGAACTAAATGTAACTGGGTTTTCTCTTTTGATGCTAGTCAATTGTCAGGATGAGCATTACTGCAAAGGGCATTTGATTCTAAAGCATTATGTCAGGGTGAAAAACACTAAATAAATTACTTTTTCTCTCTTAACAACATGTGGACAGGGTGGGTTCTTGGCTCGGGTATCAGGTAGAATGAAACAGCATTTTTGCATAAGATAACTTTTATTGAAAGTTTTGTACAACTGTTTGCTTACTGGATTGTTCTGGCTGGGAGAGCGGCAGCTGTGTCGTTTGCGAAGCCTTCTGCTGCGGCAGCGGCGGCGCCTGATTACGCCTGGCGGTGTGTATCTCGTGTCGCCGTCTCGCCCAGTTGACTGGAGACGCGCCTCGTGCGGTGGCCCGTTTGATTATTGAGAGCGAAGTCGTGCATCGGACGGTTATACCTTGGATGTGGCGTCCCAGTTAGAGATGGGTCCAACTCGTTCATTCCCGTGAAGTACTTCATTCATTTCACTCTTTGCCGTGAAGCGTTCAAATGAAGTAGTTCGTTCATGAAGTACGGAAGCCTGGCGAAGTTGCCCAGTTCGCCGTTCAGCCGCGGCTACGCTCGCTTCGCCTCGCTCGTACATAAAGCTTCGTAATACTTCATATTTTTACCAACAGATGGCCGAACTATGCAGTATCGTGCACGCAACGTTTTGCGTCTTACAGCGTCTGAGTTAACTTAAATACAGGATAGTCGAAGGGGACAAAGGAGATAAACAGAGAAGCCTGTCACATATAAAGAAGGTATTACGTTTAATCTTGCTCGACATTTTCTCATGAAGCGCCAAAAAGAGTCTTCATCTGCCAAGTGAAACCTTATTTGTTTTATTTATGGACTGAAAACTAGGGCTACCAACGAAATGCAGTCCAAGTTTATGTTCTTTTTAAAATTTAATCCAAAATAGAATGAGTATGTTTACCACCGTCACAAAGTCTATATACCTACGTTAAGTAATTATTCAGAAGTTTTCCTGGAGATTTTATTTTTATTGAGAATAATAACCCTCTAAATTCAAAACGTAAACTGTCACCTGTAGTCATTGGTACGATTTCAGGTAAAATCCCTCTTTATTTTATTCGAAAGCAGTTTTGTTCACGCTTATACTATGGCTAGCAACACGCGATCGCGTAAAAGTAGTGAAATTTGGGGTTTCCTCGCCGATTTAGGTTATGTGAAAGCAAAGTGCAACTGTTGTTCTAAGTGTATTACACCGCACGATTCGTCGACAGGCAGTAGAGGGAGGATTGAAGTGAAGGGAGAATGAGTGACGTAGCGCCAATGTAGTGGGAGAGGGAGAGGGAGAGGGGAAGGGAGTGAGTCAACGAACTAGAAAAAAAGTGTGGAGTGTACTATCTGTGGAGAGTTTGAAGTACCAGTTCACTGAAATTGAGTGGTTAGTTCACACTTCACTGGAGAGAAGCGTTCATTTGAACGACTCATTCACGAGCTCCCCATCACTAGTCCCAGTGTTTCTCTTCTCTAAGCGGCCGCGTGTGTCAGTGTTGTGCGTCGGCCAGCGGAGCGGCGCGGCGCGGCGTCCCGCTTGCCAGTCTTCGGCTGTCAGGTCTTCATCCCAGCTCACAGGTGACTGCTGATGTGAGGCCGTCTCCTTCCCGTCCCCCCTAGTCACCCGGGTAAGTAAAAATCAGTCTTCAAATACCTTCTTTCTTCTGGCAGCGAGGCTGTGGCTTGCTACTCCATTACAGCGGCGGACTTGGTGCTTCTGTGTACGATGTAGTCTCTTCCCGCATGACGGTCTTCAGCACCGACTGAACTGTACTGGAACTGAACTGAAAACTACTCCTTGGGCCCACTGCGTCTCGCGTATTTATTCACTTCAGTTCACTGGAGGTGAACAACTTCACGGTTATTGCCTCTTCTGTCACGTTGAAAAGCTTCTCGAAGAATCTTCTTGATGTGAGCCGGTCGGGCGATGCCCTGACGGCTGAATCGACAGCTTCCGCGTATGTGGGCAGGGCGATGGCTTCTCCTGAACGTTCTATGCTGACTTGCAAGCGCCGACCGTTGCCACTGCTGCTTTGCCCGCTGTTTCCCAGTGTGTAATTATTCTAAACTAAACTAAGTTTTTCATTTATTTTCTAATTTCTGCTTCACATTGATTTCACTAATTTATTTACCTATCTTAAGTACCACTCCACACTACTAAAAAATGGCTCTGAGCACTATGGGACTTAACATCTATGGTCATCAGTCCCCTAGAACTTAGAACTACTTAAACCTAACTAACCTAAGGACAGCACACAACACCCAGTCATCACGAGGCAGAGAAAATCCCTGACCCCGCTGGGAATCGAAACCGGGAACCCGGGCGTGGGAAGCGAGAACGCTACCGCACGACCACGAGCTGCGGACTCTCAACACTACTGCATACTCGTTGTTTACATAGCAGTACGCAGTACGAATAAGTATGCTGAGTGCAGGCCCCCACGACCGCACGGGTGGTCAACTGTGAAGAGCGGACATATTGAATAGCTGGGCGGCGGCCATTTGAGTGGTAAACTGACGCGCCGAGTTCGAATGTTTATACATCGCTTTTGGTTATAAAATGCCTTCCCTTGAGTTAGGTCACAAACATAATGCCTCATTTAAATACGTTACTACAATATACTTCTTAATTTATCAACAAACAGCAACTAGTCACTGTTTAAGAATTTATCTTACGTACTACATGGAATCTGCCGTAGCTAAAAGTTATGTACTGGACCTCTAGCAGTTTTCGTAGTTCATTTACGATAGATGTACGCAAAATGCATCAAAATATTGGAAGATTTGCCCACTATATTAATACATATTTTCTGACTCTACCTTGCTTTAGATTTTATGACGAGAAGTGCGATAAAGATGGCATAGTGCTTTGGCAACTCACGACCAAATTATCAAGTTTCAACCTAATCTAGACCATGAAAACACTACCGATCAGCCAACTTTCTTCAAAATGATCAGAACATATAAAATGGTATTCTGTCGGTCGGAAATCTTGCCTTCTGACAGCGTGTAACCATTTTTGTAACAGCTGTGGTTTTGTGAAAGGAAACCTGCAAATAGATGCACAGACATTATGCTAATACCGTGTTACAAAATCATTTATTAAGTAAGTGCACTGACACACAAAACAACTTAAAATATTCACATATCTGTGAAATGTAATATTCGTTCCTTTCTCGAATTTATTTGTACAATTAATCGCTACACAACTCTTCACCATTGTACTTCTTTTGATTGGAACGTACAGACAGTAGAATTACGAGTAACAAATACTGTATGTACGCCCCAACAAATATACAACGTTGAATCAGGGTCTTCATGAACAATCGCCGGCCGGAGTGGCCGAGCGGTTCTAGGAGCTACAGTTTGGAACCGCGCGACCACTACGGTCGCAGGTTCGAATCCTGCCTCGGGCATGGATGTGTGTGATGTCCTTAGGTTAGTTAGGTTTAAGTAGTTCTAAGTTCTAGGGGACTGATGACCACAGCAGTTGAGTCCCATAGTGCTCAGAGCCATTTGAACCATTTGAACCATCTCCATGAACAACAGTACTACACAACACATCAGACTACAACCACTATAATGGCGTCCATCCGAAGGTTCAAATTATCCCGCGACTGCAGCGCCATCAGTGAGTGTAGTTATTTTTTACAAGGTCTTTGGCTGGGTGTGAAGGGTGTTCTAATTTGGGTGAAAAATTATAACTGTTGCTGTATTTTCTTTCTCTGAAAGTGAGAACCCGTCAATTACATACTAGTTATTTATGTAGCGTTATGTATTACAAAATGTACTTTAGGAGAAACTCCCTCACTGCTAAATAAGAGTGCTGGTTGTGCTTAGTGTGTTCTGTATGCCCGAAAATACCACTGCGCGGAAAATAAACTTCTTCCTTTGCTCTTGAAAATAACTGAGACAACTAGAAAAAACATCAGCAGAAATATGGCTGCACCAGTACCACAATATATTTCGTCAGCATTTTATTTATTTATTTATTGTTCCGTGGGACCAAATTAAGGAGAAGTCTCCGTGGTCATGGAACGAGTCAATACATGAAATTATAACACGATAGTAGAAACAGATTAAATGAAATATAAGAAACACATTCAGGTGACAAGTCGTAAGTTTAAATAAAGAAAGTCAACAATGTAACACTGGAATTTGCTTAATTTTTCAGCTCTTCCAGGAGCTCCTCGACAGAATAGAAGGAGTGAGCCATGAGGAAACTCTTCAGTTCAGACTTAAAAGTGTTTGGGCTACTGCTAAGATTTTTGAGTTCTTGTGGTAGCTTATTGCAAATGGATGCAGCAGAATACTGCACTCTTTTCTGCACAAGAGTCAAGGAAGTGCATTCCACGTGCAGATTTGATTTCTGCCTAGTATTAACTGAGTGAAAGCTGCTAACTCATGGGAATAAGCTAATATTGCTAACAACAAACGACATTAAAGAAAATATATACTGTGAGGGCAATGTCAGAATTCCCAGACTATTGAATAGGGGTCGACAAGAGGTTCTCGAACTTACACCATATATAGTTCGAACAGCCCGTTTTTGAGCCAAAAATACCCTTTTTGAATCAGAAGAATTACCCCCCCCCAAAAAAAAATACCATACGAGATAAGCGTATGAAAATATGCGAAGTAGACTACTTTTCGTGTTGAACTGTCATTTACTTCAGATACTGTTCTAATGGTAAATAAAGCGGCATTTAGTTTCTGAACAAGATCCTGAACATGGGCTTTCCACAACAGCTTACTATCTTTTAAAAAAAAAGTTCAAATGTGTGTGAAATCTTATGGGACTTAACTGCTAAGGTCATCAGTCCCTAAGCTTCTTAACCTAAATTATCCTAAGGAGAAACACATACACCCATGCCCGAGGGAGGATTTGAACCTCCGCTGGCACCAGCCGCACAGTCCATGACTGCAGCGCCCTAGACCGCTCGGCTAATCCCGCGCGGCCAGCTTACTATCTATCCGAACGCCTAGGAACTTGAAATGTTCCGTCTCGCTTATAATATGCCCATTCTGTCTGATCAAAATACCGGTTCTTGTTGAATTGCGTTAGAAATTGTAAAAACTGAGTCTTACTGCGATTTAGCGTCAAATTACTTTCCACAAGCCACGAACTTATGTCATGAACTACATTATTTGATACTGTTTCAATATTACACACAAGATCCTTCACTACCAAGCTGGTGTCATCAGCAAACAGAAATATTTTTGAATCACCTGTAATGATAGAAGGCATATCATTTACATAAATAAGAAACAGCAGTGGCCCCAGCACCGACCCTTGGGGAACGCCCCACTTAACAGTGCCCCATTGGGACTGGACATCACCACCACTCTCAATATTGCGGAGAATTACCTTCTGCTTTCTGTTCTTAAAGTAAGAGGCGAACCAATTGTAAGCTACTCCCCTTACTCCATAATGGTCCAACTTCTGCAGTAATATTTTGTGGTCAACACAGTCAAAAGCCGTCGTTAAATCAAAGAAAACAGCGTTCGCAACCTTTTATTTAATCCGTCCAAAACCTCACAGACAAAAGAGAATATAGCATTTTCAGTTGTTCTTAATTGGAAGACATTCTTGTTTGGAGAAGTTGTCTCCTAAATTAACTAGCCTGAAAATTTTCTTTTATAGTTTATAGGCGGCTGACAGTGAAACTAAGTCACCTTTTAAATATTTTCTCGCATATGTGAAATCCTCTTTTATGCTTTTACTTCTGATGATAAATGGTAGTTTGTTCTTACCAGCTAATCACAGTGAATTGAATATTCAATCGCATTTCAGTGTTTCACGCTTAATTTGGAAATGGTTGTCAATGGCCATTCCCGCAAGCTCTCAGAAGCAAGACATTTGCAGAGTATCTAAGAAAATATGTAGATGTTGATGTAGATGTACTTGAAAACGGCTTGCCCGGTGTCGGCTGATAAACATGATATTGCGGTGCCTGGGTTATTCCGGATTACGTCACCCATATGGAGGGGTGAGTCAGGCCGTGAGTCGTGACTGGATAGCCAAATGATAAGGCGACCGCTCTGATAAGCGGGATATCCGCGTTCGAGTCCCGGTCTGGCACCAATTTCCATTGTGGTCATTCCATCATACAGCTGATGGTAATGCACATTCGCAACTGCGAATACATTTCACGTCTTTCGTAACGGCTGTAGGCACCGCAGTGCCTAGGCACTGCAATATCGTCTCATCCCTCTGTAATTAATCGTCCGTAATACGACAGTTGTTCAATACTGCCTAAATATTAGCGAGACTGAATCTGCACTTGAGTTCCGTTTTCATTTGCTAGACACTCGGCGTGTTTTAAACTATAACACTGGGTAATCAGTAATTTAAACTTACTTCTGTCTCTTTAGGCCCTACGTTAAATGACTTTTCAGTTTGTGCACCTATAACAAAACAAATTTAATTGTAGATCACTTCTCGCCTTCGAGCATTTCTGTTGTAGCTTCGAATGGTTGTAAAAGTTCTTTTGCAGAGTTTTTCCTGTAACCAGCAAGTTTCTCAGAGATTTTCTTCTCTGCAAAGCGTCTAACTACAGACCGTAGCACTGTAAACGAGCTGTTCCATCTAGCTGCCGACCACAGCTCTGTATTCTGCCTGTTTCGATATCTCAGTATTTGAATACGCATGTCTATACAAGATTCTTTGGCGTTCTCAGTGACCGACTGGCGTTTGAAAAGTCCGTGCAGAGTCCGAGAGATGGCACCACCGGCGCGTATCGAGGATATGTTTAGTTAGTAGGATCTTTGGAAAGAACGCACACCAAGTTTCAACGATATTGGTCTGTTTCTTTGTGTTTGGCATTCGTGTGAATTAAGGAAGTCAAGTGGTTGTCAACAAATGGACGAAAAAGAATTTCGTGTGGTGATTAAACATTACTTTATGAAATGCAAAACGCCTCAGGAGACGAAAGAGAAAGCCGCGTGGCATTAGCTGAGCAGTCTAAGGCCCTGCACTCGTGGACTGTGCGGCTGGTCCCAGCGGAGTTTCCGAGTCCTCCCTTGGGCATGGGTGTATGTGTTAGTGCTTAGGATAATTTAGGCTAAGTAGTGTGTAAGCTTAGGGACTGATGACCCTAGCAGTTAAGTCCCACAAGATTTCACACACATTTGAACATTTTTAACTAAAGAGAACCTTGATAAACATTGTAGTGACTCTGCATCTTCTATTAGAACAGTTTATAAGTGGTTTCAAAATTTTCGGAGTGGCCATATGGGCACAAGTGATGCTGAACGTTCTGGACGCCCTGTGGAGGTTACGACTCCAGAAATTATTGATAAAATCCATGATACGGTGATGGACGACAGAAGAGTTAAGGTGTGTGAGATTGCTAGTGCTGTGGGCATCTCGAATGAACGGGTACATAATATTTTGCATAAACAAATGGACATGAGAAAGCTATCCGCAAGATGGGTTCCGCGATTGCTCACGCCTCACCAAAAACGGAATCGTGTGAAGTGTTCCAAGGATGGTTTGCAGCTGTTCGTGAAGAACCCACAGGACTTTAAGGGTCGTTTTGTCGCTGTGGATAAAACATGGATACATTACTATGGTCCTGACACCAAACAACACTCTAAACAATGGGTTACCAAGAGAGAATCTGCACCAAAAAAGGCGAAGACCATTCCTTCGGCCAGAAAGGTTATGGCAACTGTCTTTCAGGGTTCGTAAGGGATAATCCTCATCGACTATCTGGAAATATTCATCTTTACTGGACGGTTTGAAAACCGAGCTAAAAGAAAAACGCTGGCGATTGGACGGCAAAAAAGTCCTTTTCCATCACGACAATGCACCAGCACACACCTCAGCAGATGTGGTCGCAAAATTAAAGGAAGTAGGATTCCTACTCGTTTCACATCCCCCCTATTCTCC
Organism: Schistocerca nitens; assembly: GCF_023898315.1. Taxonomy (NCBI): domain Eukaryota; kingdom Metazoa; phylum Arthropoda; class Insecta; order Orthoptera; family Acrididae; genus Schistocerca; species Schistocerca nitens. The sequence continues at coordinate 157,502,313 of NC_064624.1, read as the reverse complement.
AGAATTGGCTCCCTTGGAGTACTATTTCTTCCCCAGTTTGAAGAAATGGCTGGCAGGACAAAGATTTTATTCAAACGAGGAGGTGATTGCAGTAACTAACAGCTGTTTTGCAGACTTGGACAATTCCTATTATTCGGAAGGGATCAACAAATTAGAACAGCGTTGGACGAAGTGTATAAGTCTAAAAGGAGACTATTTCGAAAAATAAAAAATGTTTACCCCAAACACGTAAACAGTTTTTATTTTTGCACCGACTTTTCAAACGCCCCTCGTGTGTCATTAGTTTTCTTCGTGAACCTGAATGCATCTTTGGCAACATAAGTCGCGGAACAAAGTGCTGCAACCTCACTTTTCAAATAATCGACATCGTAAATCTCTTCCCGGACTGCGTTCAAAACATGTTCAGTGCACACATAACGCTGAAATGATTGCAGCGTCACTAACCGCCTAGATTTGTGACAAATAAAATAACTCCGTCGGAACAGGCCGTGGTAGGCCCAATGGACCGACCGACCACCGGGCCATCATTAGTCGATCGGTGTTGCTCGACACTGATGTGGGGGGGGGGGATGTGGTCAGCACACCGCTTTCCTGGCTGTTGTCAGTTTTCGTGATCGGAGCCGCTACTTCTCAGTCGAGTAGCTTCTCAATTGGTCTCACAAAGGCTGCGTTCACTTCAGTTTCCAACAGAATCTGCCATACCTGGACAGTCACCCATCCAAATGGTACCCCTGCCCAATGGTGCTTAACTTTGGTGATCTGATGGGACCCAGTGTGACATTATGGGAAGACTGTTGGTTGAAATGAAATAAAGATCTGGAAATTTACTGTTTGGTTAAGGGGCTCCGGAATGCCCTATACTTGCAATGTTAAAATAACGCTTATAAATTACATCTTTCCTCACAAAGTATTTGAGGTAGGAAGTTGAACTTTTTACAGATTATTTATTGGAATATGGGCTACAACTTAACACAGGGATTTTACAAAATTTTAGTTCAGTTATTAAAGATGATTTTTTTTTCAATTGTAATGAAAATTCACAACATTTTTTTGCAATTTTTTATTTACATATTCAAAAATATACAGTTTTTTGGAAAAAGGCTGTGTTAAATTATGCAGAAGGTACTGTGTAACATTTACTGAAAGTTTGAAACAAATATGTTTGGAAGATCCTTAGAAAACATGTAATTAGTATGAGAAAATAAAAGTTTTGGGAATCGAGCGACAAAGATTGGATTAACTTTTTAGCGCATTCCAGGTCCATAGGATGGATTATCTTCATCCTCTGCAAACTCCTCCTCCAGCTTCCTCTTGTTCCTCCTCCTGTTTACTCTCGCTTGTATTTCTAGACTCTTTACAGCCCTGTCTGCAGCCCGAAGGCGTTCCTTGTCTAAAGCAAGCATCGCTCGTACCATGTTAGAACCTATCTTCATTCCCATATTTCTAAATACCTTTGGCTTTCCAACATTTCTCCTTTTCTTAAAAGCCTTCAGAGGATTTCTAATAACTTTACTTTTACTCATTATTATACTTCAACAAAACAGAGACTCAAGAAACAGAATTAATTACGAATATTTTCGAGATAACGACAGAGTAAATAAACATGAAACAATCGGCAATCACACCAGCGATATTGAACCATCACAGGTTAGCCACAACACATACTTTATCTCAAATCACTAAAATGTACCTGATGAACACGGACGTTAATAATAACACCATTTGACAGCAGTTTAACAGCGCCACAGTGGGTCACGCCCATGTAGAACACATTTCAAAAAAAATTTAAAAATAGTTGTAGTCTTCGGAATTGAATAAATCATATATCTATTAAAAGGTAATAGTCTGCAGAATCAGAAAACGCAAAAAAGTAAAAATTGAGCTTTTCATGATTTTGAGCCTTTCCGGAGCCCCTTCAATAATAAATGCCCCAGAATTTTTCTTCTCAGAAAAGTGAGTTGTCAACAATACCATATTTTCCAGTGCCTTATCTTGATACATAAAGTGCACAGTTATAGATAGGTAGCATATTTTTCCACATAGAGAGGGGTCCAGAAAAATGTAGACACTCTTTGATAGTTAATATCTTTGGAACAGAACGACAGATTGTTGCAATTTTACGCAGTAAGGCAGCCCCTTGTTTCCTCAAAAGATCTCGGCGCATGTTTCCCAGAAGAAGAGAGTGCAGCAATCAATGAAGTAAGGTTGTCGTTTTGGCAATGCAAGGGCGTAATGAAGTGGTACTGGGAGTACGAAAACACGACAGAGGTACAACAGCATAATGGCATAATGTGTACGGAACTCAGCTACAAACACACACAGCAATCTATCAGATTCGCGATAGATTTCAAGCCGGCGGTACTGTTCAGGATATGCATAAGAAAAGATATGGTTGACCAGAAATATCAAGTCCAGCTTCCAGCGCTGCTGTGTTGTAACATTTGTGCTAGGTCACCTCAGAAACCTGTGAAGCAGTGCACACGACAATGGAGTAAGAAGAATTCCGGAGGCTTCAAAAAGGACGACCCGGAGCAAAGGATGGAGTACTGTGAGTGGCTTGAAGGTGTGCTTCCCGAGGATGAACGGTTTGCGGGGATGGTTATCTGGTCTGAGGTGGTGCAATTCGAACTGAGTGGTAGTGTAATCTGCCACAACTTCTTGTACTAGGCTCCTGAAAATCCTCACGTTCACGTTGACAGACATGTTAATCTACCGTGGTGTGGTCTGTCATTGCGCAGTTGGACTGGCCCGTTCTCCTTTGAAGGTACTGCCGTGCGGGATTAGCCGAGCGGCCTAAGGCGCTGCAGTCATGGTCTGTGCGGCTGGTCCTGGCAGAGGTTCGACTCCTCCCTCGGGCATGGGTGTGTGTGTTTGTCCTTAGGATAATTTAACTAGTGTGTAAGCCTAGGGGCTGACGACCTTAGCAGTTAAGTCCCATAAGATTTCACACACATTTGAACATTTTTTCAAGGTACCGTTACATCGATTTTACTTGCACTGCCTTCATGGGTGAAAGTCTATCCGGACGATGGATAGGTCGATAGGAGCTGTTGAGTACCCACCTCGGTCTCCAGATCTTAAACCTCTTGACTTCAGCCTACGAGGGACTTTGAAAAATTAAGTTTATCAACAGAAGCCAGCCACACTGAACGAGCTACAAGAAACAATCGAAGCGTCCTGTGCAGGTATCGCACTGACAACATTCAGAGTTCAGTTCAGTCGACGTTGTTTGGCTGCTAATGGGTGTCAATTTGAAAACATCCCCCTTGTGCAAAAATGGTAAGACTGCGACATTTTCTTCCAATTATTTATTTATTTAGCGTATGGCTCATGACATCACAGTAAAAATTACAGGAAAATCACATATGTATAAACAGAACAATAAATAACAGTTTGTATATAAGGGCATCACCAATTGTAAATTTACAGTCACAGAAGAGCAATCACAAACAAACGTCCAGCTTAGATAATATATAGTCGATTGCCTCTTGGGTCGCCATTAGGAAATCCTGTGGGTCACCCTCATACAGGGTGTTTCAAAAATGACCGGTATATTTGAAACGGCAATAAAAACTAAACGAGCAGCGATAGAAATACACCGTTTGTTGCAATATGCTTAGGACAACAGTACATTTTCAGGCGGACAAACTTTCGAAATTACAGTAGTTACAATTTTCAACAACAGATGGCGCTGCAAGTGATGTGAAAGATATAGAAGACAACGCAGTCTGTGGGTGCGCCATTCTGTACGTCGTCTTTCTGCTGTAAGCATGTGCTGTTCACAACGTGCAAGTGTGCTGTAGACAACATGGTTTATTCCTTAGAACAGAGGATTTTTCTGGTGTTGGAATTCCACCGCCTAGAACACAGTGTTGTTCCAACAAGACGAAGTTTTCAACGGAGGTTTAATGTAACCAAAGGACCGAAAAGCGATACAATAAAGGATCTGTTTGAAAAATTTCAACGGACTGGGAACGTGACGGATGAACGTGCCGGAAAGGTAGGGCGACCGCGTACGGCAACCACAGAGGGCAACGCGCAGCTAGTGCAGCAGGTGATCCGACAGCGGCCTCGGGTTTCCGTTCGCCGTGTTGCAGCTGCGGTCCAAATGACGCCAACGTCCACGTATCGTCTCGTGCGCCAGAGTTTACACCTCTATCCGTACAAAATTCAAACGCGGCAACCCCTCAGCGCCGCTACCATTGCTGCACGAGAGACATTCGCTAACGATATAGTGCACAGGATTGATGACGGCGATATGCATGTGGGCAGCATTTGGTTTACTGACGAAGCTTATTTTTACCTGGACGGCTTCGTCAATAAACAGAACTGGCGCATATGGGGAACCGAAAAGCCCCATGTTGCAGTCCCTTCGTCCCTGCATCCTCAAAAAGCACTGGTCTGGGCCGCCATTTCTTCCAAAGGAATCATTGGCCCATTTTTCAGATCGGAAACGATTACTGCATCACGCTATCTGGACATTCTTCGTGACTTTCTGGCGGTACAAACTGCCTTGGACGACACTGCGAACACGTCGTGGTTTATGCAAGACGGTGCCCGGCCACATCGCACGGCCGACGTCTTTAATTTCCTGAATGAATATTTCGATGATCGTGTGATTGCTTTGGGCTATCCGAAACATACAGGAGGCGGCGTGGATTGGCCTCCCTATTCGCCAGACATGAACCCCTGTGACTTCTTTCTGTGGGGACACTTGAAAGACCAGGTGTACCGCCAGAATCCAGAAACAATTGAACAGCTGAAGCAGTACATCTCATCTGCATGTGAAGCCATTCCGCCAGACACGTTGTCAAAGGTTTCGGGTAATTTCATTCAGAGACTACGCCATATTATTGCTACGCATGGTGGATATGTGGAAAATATCGTACTATAGAGTTTCCCAGACCGCAGCGCCATCTGTTGTTGAAAATTGTAACTACTGTAATTTCGAAAGTTTGTCTGCCTGAAAATGTACTGTTGTCCCAAGCATATTGCAACAAACGGTGTATTTCTATCGCTGCTCGTTTAGTTTTTATTGCCGTTACAAATATACCGATCATTTTTGAAACACCCTGTATGCCCTTAGTGGGCATTCCTGCACGACGCGTTTGACCGTGTGTCTCTCAGCACCAGAGTCGCTAGCGGCCGAAGGAAGTTTACCCCATCTGTGTAAGGAGTCGGCGCATCTCCCACAGTTGGTTCTGATGCGGTTAAGAGTTGACCAAACTTTGCGAGGACAATCAAATCCTTTTGGTTTACTAAAGATGCATGGCATACTGTGGCAGTTTACTGCTGTTCTGCTCTCCCATTCCTCTTTCCATCGGTCATTTATTTTCAAGTTGGTTTTATGCAGCGCCTGTGCGGTCTTTAGTGGAGGATGCCTAGACCGGAGTCGGTTTCCTCGGATGTCGTGAGTATCTTCGTGGATTTTTAATTGAGGGTCGGTCACGATTATTTGAAATTCTCTAACCAGAGCGTGTTCACGGCGCAGGTTAGGAGGGGCTATGTTACTGAGAACGGGCAGCCACACTTTAGGAGTTGGCCTGATTGTGCCAGATATAATACGCATTGTTGCATTAAGTTAGCTATCTACCATGTGTGTGTGTTTGCTGTTGAGCCACACTGGGGCACAGTATTCTGCCATTGGATACACCAAGCCAACTGCGGATGTTCTTAAGGTAGATGCTGTGGAGCCTCAAGTGGTGCCACAGAGTTTCTGCAATATGTTGTTGCGTCTTTTAAGTTTCGCTGCAGTTTTCGTCAAGTCTTCTTTGAATGTTAGTGTCCTACCTAGGGTAACCCCAAGGTACTTCGGGTGTTGGTTGTGGTTTAGTATTTTCCTGTCTAGATGTACATGTAGTTCTCTGATGGCCATTTTGTTGTTCAAATGGAACGCAGATACTTCCGCCTTTGTAGCATTAGGTTGTAGCCTCCATTTTCTAAAGTACTCGCTGAGAATCCCTAGGTCACTCGTAAGGATATCTTCGGCAGTTTCTATATTTCTGTGGGCTGTTGCCAGAGCCCAGTCGTCAGCATAACCAAATTTGCGCGATCTGGTTGCAGGCATGTCAGAGCGATGTAAAGGCTGAAAAGAAGGGGCGTAAGGACAGAGCCTTGTGGGAGTCCATTATTTTCATCTGTTTACTTGCATTTAATATTAACTATTAAAGAGTGTTTACATTTTACTGAACACACCTGTATATAGGCTGAAGAGCCAAAGATACTGGTACACCTGCCTAATATCGTGAAGGGCCCCCGCGAGAATGCTGAAGCGCCGCAACACTACTGTCTGAAGTAGTGCAAGAGGGAACTAACACCATGAATCCTGCAAGACTGTCCATAAATCCGTAAGGGTACGAGGGATTGGAGATGCACGTTACAAGGCATCCCAGAATGCTCAATAATGTTCGTGTCTGGGGAGTTTAGTGGTCAGCGGAAGTGTTTAAACTCAGAAGAGTGTTCCTGGAGCCACTCTGTAGCAATTCTGCACGTGTGCCGTGCTGCATTGTCCTGCTGAAATTGCCCAAGTCCGTCGGAATGCACAATGCACATGAATGGATGCACGTGATCGGACAAGATGCTTACGTACGTGTCACCTGTCAGAGTCGTATCTAGACGCATCAGGCTCCCCATATCACTCCAACTGTGCACGCCCCGCACCATTACAGAGCCTCCACCAGCTTGAACAGTCCCCTGCGGACATGCAGGGTCCATGAATTCACGAGGATGTCTCCATACCCATACATGTCCATCCGCTCGATATAATTTGAAAGGAGACTCGTCTGACAAGGCAACACGCTTCGAGTCATCAACAGTTCAATGTCAAGCATAAAGCCTTTTGTCGTACACGATGTTTCGTTGAAAGGTTCACACGCTGACACTCGTTAATTGTCCAGCATTTAAATCTGCAGCAGTTTGAACAAGAGTTCCACTTCTCTCACTTGAAAGATTCTCTTCGGACGTCGTAGATCCCGCTCTTGCAGGATCTTTTTCCTGCAGCAGCTATGTCAGAGATTTGATGTTTTACCGGATACATGATATTCACAGTACACTCCTGAAATGGACGTACGGGAAAATCTCCGCTTCATCACTACCTCGGAGATGCTGTGTCCCATCGCTCGTGCACCGACTGTGACACCACGTTCAAACTCATTAAATCTTGATAAACTGCCATTGTTTCAGCAGTAACCGATCTAGCAACTGCGCTAGGCACTTGTTGTCTTATATGGTCGTGGACGACCCATCGCCGTATCCCGCCTGTTTGCACATGTATCTCTGTATTTGAATATGCATGCCTATACCAGTTTCTCTGGCGCTTCAGTGTATATCGATCCATATATCTGCTGTACATCGACATGCATTTAGCTTATGACCTGAACATTGATGGGCGTAATACTCGCGTGTACTGGGTGATCAAAAAGTCAGTATAAATTTGAAAACTGATTAAATCACGGAATAATGTAGATAGAGAGATACAAATTGATACACATGCTTGGAATGACATGGGGTTTTATTAGAACCAAAAAAATACAAAAGTTCAAAAAATGTCCGACAGATGGCGCTTTATCTGATCAGAATAGCAATAATTAATGTAACAAAGTAAGACAAAGCAAAGATGATGTTCTTTACAGGAAATGCTCAATATGTCCACCATCATTCCTCGACAATAGCTGTAGTCGAGGAATAATGTTGTGAACAGCACTGTAAAGCATGTCCGGAGTTATGGTGAGGCATTGGCGTCGGATGTTGTCTTTCAGCATGTCTAGAGATGTCGGTCGATCACGATACACTTGCGACTTCAGGTAACCCCAAAGCCAATAATCGCACGGACTGAGGTCTGGGGACCTGGGAGGCCAAGCGTGACGAAAGTGGCGGCTGAGCACACGGTCATCACCAAACGACGCGCGCAAGAGATCTTTCACGCGTCTAGCAATACTTTTTTTTTTCTTTTTGTTCTAATAAAACCCCATGTCACTCCAAGCACGTGTGTCAATTTTTACCGCTCTATCTACATAGTTTTCAAATGTATACTGACTTTTTGATCACCCGGTATTTCATAGGCTTGTATTTGAGTGCTATGTGCTAGTGTTGTAGGCTGAGACAAAATGTTGGAGACGTCCATGCATCCCTCTTCTGAATGGATGTCTACAATTTCCTGACGAAATCCTCCACCTTATTTTTATGTAAAGGAACGAAGATACCTGACACACATTTCTACGCGCCTTTTTAATTACCGTGGCTTTCGCAGGAACTCGTAGTGCATTCTAACTTAGCCATCGTCGTATTCTACAGACTGTCCCTCCAGATGTGTAGTGGCGTATCTGAAAGACAGGAGGGACAGCAGGTACCACAGAATATGTCGCTGACAGCTCACTAATGACACTTCTGCGACCACCGCCTTTCTTTTCCACACTGTCTGTATCTCATCCATGCGCCACGAACCTGCAGTGGGCGATCGAGCGGTGAAGAGGTAACTACACTGACCGAAAGAGAATCCCAACACTAAGAGATAATTAATGTACAGTAGTGAAATTTCGGGAATACATTTGTCTAGGTAGCATACACTACCGGCCGTTACAATTGCTACACCACGAAGATGACGTGCTACAGACGCAAAAGTTAACCGACAGGAAGAAGATGCTGTGATACGCAAATGCTTAGCTTTTCACAGCATTCACACAAGGTTGGCACCTACAACGTTGACACCTACAACGTGCTGACATGAGGAAAGTTTCCAAAAGATTTCTCATACACAAGCAGCAGTTGACCGGCGTTGCCTGGTGAAACGTTGTTGTGATGCCTCGTCTAAGGAGGAGAAATGCGTACCATAACGTTTCCGACTTTGATAAAGGTCGGATTGTAGCCTATCGCGATTGCGGTTTATCGTATCGCGACATTGCTGCTCGCGTTGGTCGAGATCCAATGACTGTTAGCAGAATATGGAATCGGCGGGATCAGGAGGGTAATACGGAACGCCGTGCTGGATCCCAACGGCCTCGTATCACTAGCAGTCGAGATGACAGGCATCTTATCCGCATGGCTGTAACGGATCGTGCAGCCACGTCTCGATCCCTGAGTCAACAGATGGGACATTTGCAAGACAACAACCATCTGCAAGAACAGTTCGACGACGTTTGCGGCAGCACGGACTATCAGCTCGGAGACCGTGGCTGCGGTTACCCTTGACGCTACATCGCAGACAGGAGCGCGTGGGATGGTGTGCTCGAACCTGGGTGCACGAATGGCAAAATGTCATTTTTCGGATGAATCCAGGTTCTGTTTACAGCATCCTGATGATCGCATCCGTGTTTGGCGAGATCGCGGTGTACGCACATTGGAAGCGTGTATTCGTCATCGCCATACTGGCGTTTCACCCGGCCTGATAGTATGGGGTGCCATTGGTTACACGTCTCGCTCACCTCTTGTCCGCATTGACGGCACTTTGGACAGTGGACGTTACATTTCAGATGTGTTATGATCCGCGGCTCTACCCTTCATTCGATCCCTGCGAAACCCTACATTTCAGCAGGATAATGCACGTCAGCATGTTGCAGGTGAGACGGGCCTTTCTGGATACATAAAATGTTCGACTGCTGCCCTGGCCAGCACCTTCTCCAAATCTCTCACCAATTGAAAACGTCTGGTCAATGGTGGCCGAGCAACTGGCTCGTCACAATACGCCAGTCACCACTCTTGATGAACTGTGGTATCGTGTTGAAGCTGCATGGGCAGCTGTAGCTGTACACGCCATCTGAGCTCTGTTTGACTCAATGCCCAGGCGTATCAAGGCCGTTATTACGGCCAGAGGTGGTTGTTCTGGGTACTGATTTCTCAGGATCTATGCACCGAAATTGCGTGAAAATGTAATCACATGCCAGTTGCAGTATAATATATTTGTCCAATGAATACCCGTTTATCATCTACATTTCTTCTTGGTATAGCAATTTTAATGGCCAGTAGTGTAGTTGTAACTTACTTGGTGCTGCAGCTGCAGCATACAATTTTGGATGAGGATGCTGTATGTATGAACCTTCATATGTGTAATATTGTTTACGTTGTACGTTGTTATGTGTTGCAGGCTCAGAGATGGGTCCCAAGGCAGACCCCGAGACACAGGCTCTGCGCAAGGAGGTGGAAGACCTCATCGCCAAGCTCAAGGTTAGTGCGAGGGCGAATCTGTCTACCCAGCTCTGCGTTTCACTTAAAAGATTGAAAATAAAAATCGAGGTTCTGTTAGATGACTTTCAATTTGGCTTCAGGAAATGTAACCGTTACACAGAGGCGTTTCTCATGTTATGCTTGGAGAAAAAGCACTCCCTCTTGAGGCCACAAGTGGCCCATGGGGACCATCCGACCGCCGTGTCATCCTCAGTTGAGGATGTGGATAGGAGGGGCGTGTGGGCAGCACACCGATCTCCCGGTCGTTATGATTGTTTTCTTTGACCGGAGTCGCTACTATTCGGTCGAGTAGCTCTCCAATTGGCATCACGAGGTTGAGTGCATTCCGCAACAGCGCATGGCGGCCTGGATGGTTACCCATCCAAGTGTCGGCCACGCCCGATAGCTCTTAACTTCGGTGATCTCACGGGAACCGGTGTATCCACTGCGGCAAGGCCGTTGCCTTATGCTTGGAAGGTTTCACAAAATTCATAACACTTTCATAGGATTTCGCTACCCTTAAAACCGTTCTAGAATGTTAAAAGGTGCAAGGTATTTGAAATTCTCCGGAAAAATATGTACAGGCAATAGGGAAGTAGAGGTAAGACTCTATATGTACAAGAACCATGTTGTTATTGTTGTAGACCAGTCTGAAGACTGATTTCGTGCTGTTCTCGAAGCTAGTCTATCCTGTTCAAGCCTCTTCATATCTGCAAGACACATCCAGGTCAACCTGCTTACTCTATTCATCTCTAGGTCTCCTTCTACAGTTTTTATCCCGACACTCCTATCTATGGCCAAATTACTCTTCCTTGATATCTCAGGATATCTCCTGTCAATCCATCCACTTGTCAAGTCGTGACACAAATTTACTACTAAGTCTACAACTTTGCTTCCGCCATTTTTACTCGACGTTCGGGGCTTTATTGCGAAAAACTTACAAAAAAATATGATTCATAGTATTGCCCATCGCTGGCTTCTACATTCTCCCATCTTTCGAACAGCATACGAATCCCGTGGCGGAAGTACTGGACGCCTTTTGTGGGGATCCATGAATCGATTCAATTTTGCGATATCATTGATTGCTGCGCAGACACTAACTCCACGTATGTGTACTCCATAATTACTTTACCATGCATACATTTGGGTTTACACTCGTCTGGTATGAGACGTTCCCCGGGGGGGCGGGGAGGGGGGGAGGGGGGGTGTAGAGGGCATATAAAATAAATAACACAAGCACATCAAAGCCCCGCGTTCTGGCCCTAGTCAATCAGGACCGATCGACCGCCATGTCGCCCTTTGCCATTGGCGTCGTTGGATGTTGTACAGAGAGGCGTGGGGTCGTCACACCGCTATCTTTGCCGTTGTCGCGTTGCTGGCTTTCTTGACGTTGGAGCTGCTACTGCGTACTCAATCGGCCTCAAAAGGCTGAGTGCACTACAGTCCAGTCCTCCCACCAAGGAAGTGCTAGTTAGCCAGACTGTTTGCCACTGATCGAAAAAGTTGGTAGTCAGAGAGAGCAACGTGTGAATACGGCGGGAGTGTTAGGACTTCTCACTTCAACGTTTCCATGTATATTTTGATGGGTTTTGTGACATGGGGTCGCCGACCGGAGTGGCCGAGCGGTTCTAGGCGCTTCAGTCTGGAACCGCGTGACCGCTACGGTCGCTGGTTCGAATCCTGCCTTGGGCATGGATGTGTGTGATGTCCTTAGGTTAGTTAGGTTGAAGTAGTTCTAAGTTCTAGGGGACTGATGACCTCAGATGTTAAGTCCCATAGTGCTCAGAGCCATTTGAACCATTTTTGACATGGGGTCGAGCACTGACCTGCTGCAAAATTACCTTTACGTGTCTGTCGCTGTATTGTGGCCGTTTGTGTTTCAGTGCTGGGCTCGAATGCATCAATTGCTTTCTATAACGATGTCCTGTGACTGTATTCGCCTGTTTCAGTAGCTACGAAAACGTTCTGTCTTCCACCGCCATGCCGGTCTTCGACATCAAAATCACCGTTCTTGAGGCGTTGAAAACATTCTCTGCACGTTCTTCCACTAACAGTTCCCTCACCATTGGTCTTACCCAGCATTTTGAGAGCCACAGCCGCAGATTTCTTCATGTCAAAGCAGAAAATTAAAACTTCCCGCAAATGGATAGAAATGGGTACGTAGGTTGACGTACTTAATCGAGAATAACCTTACGATTGTAATGGTTCTTTATTTACGTGACCATTACGGCACTCCAACCCCAGTTCTCGATACCAGTAATATCGTACTACTTTTCTGCGAAGTAACAGACACATTTTTGTGACAATATTCGCATTTGGTTTTATTAATGTATAGGTACTCCGATGTATATTACAGTGATATGGTTCTTGTGTGTATTCATTTCTGAGAGACTGTCATAATCTTTGACTTACTTGTAACCGTTTTGACCCGAATGCGCACAGAGCAGTCTTTGTTTCACTTTGCAAAAGTTAAGTTGTTATTTCGTTTTGTAAAGGAACAGTCAAGTCTTGTGTTTGGTTAAAGTGGAAATTAAATATATGAAGAAGGATACAAAACTGTTTTCTTGATGACGTGACAATTAAGAAGAAGTATATGTGAATTTACAAGAAGTTTAATACAAATGTGGATCGTGAAGACCAAGTCAAAAATTATTTCTACCATACCACTGTTCTGATCTGAGATTGTTTGATCATTAAGAATTTCCTGAAAAACGCATTTGTTAGGTCTTCAAATATTGCTAAAATACAGACGTGGACATTCTAGCAGTCAAAGTGGAATCACCCTAGAATCAACAGGATGAGCCATAACAACTTCGACGAAATCTACATGGGAATCCATTGAAGATAAGTGCCAAAATTACTTTGTTACAGTGACTTCATTATTTCCATTCTGACTATACTACCCACAGTCAATAACTTTGTTGTTGCCCGATGAAACGAACATATGCTGCGTGAGCAACATTATTAATCCGATTTATAACCTACTTTGCAAGTGGTGGTATTGTTAGACGATGCAATCACAAATCGATCAATATTTTTATGGCATTATGTTTACAGATGCCTAAGCTTATTGTGTTACACCTATGACCAGCTACCTGAACCCCACTTGCCGCTACTGTCGTGTATTGCATTTGTTGCAATATTTTCGGCAAATCGCCCCACTCGCTCCTCACTGAATATCCACTTTACGCACCTTGTCTTCAGAATTCTCCTGCAGCACAACATTACAAATGCCTGAACTGTTGATAGTCCACGTTTCGCTTCTGTACAAGGTCACACTTAAGACAAATGTTGATGATGATGATGATGCCATACTCCGAGGAGCGTAGGGGAGGCTGAGGGAGACCCGCACCGCCGACTAGGCAAGGTCCTAGGGGACAACACAACACCCAGTCATCTCGAGGCAGGAGCATCGAACCCGGGACCTCGTGCGCGGGAAGCGAGAACGCTACCGCAAGGCCACGAGCTGCAGACCTTAAATACCTTCTGAAAGAAAAACGACCTCACATTTAAATTTATATTCGATGTTGACAAATTTCTCTTTTCCTAAAAAGCAAAGCGCTCCGTCTTCAGGCCATGAGTGGCCTACCGGGACCATCCGACCGCCGTGTCATCCTCAGAGGAGGATGTGGATAGGAGGGGTGTGTGGTCAGCACACCGCTCTCCCGGTCGTTATGATGGTTTTCTGTGACCGGAGACGCTACTATTCGGTCGAGTAGCTCCTCAACTGGCATTACGAGGCTGAGTGCACCCCGAAAAACGGCAACAGCGCATGGCAGCTGGATGGTCACCCGTCCAAGTGCCGGCCACGCCCAACAGCGCTTAACTTCGGTGATCTCACGGGAACCGGGGTATCCTCTGTGGCAAGGCCGTTGCCCTTTTCCTAAAACGTTTTTCTTTTAATCGTCTTTCTGCATTTTACATCCTCACTACTTTGGCCATCATCAATTATTTAGCTGCTGAAGTAGCGAAACTTCTCTTCTACACTGAAGCGCCAAAGAAATTGGTACAGGCATGCGTATTCAAATACAGAGATACGTAAAGAGGCAGAATACGATACTGCGGCCCGCTGCACCTATATAAGACAAGTGTCTAGCGTAGTTGTTACATCGGTTACTGGACCTACAATGGCAGCGCATCAAGATTTAAGTCAGTCTGAAAGTGTTGCTATAGTCGGCGCACGAGCGATAAGCCAAAGAAAATGGTACAGGCATGCGTATTCAAATACAGAGATACGTAAAGAGGCAGAATACGATACTGCGGCTCGCAGCACCTACACTCCTGGAAACTGAAATAAGAACACCGTGAATTCATTGTCCCAGGAAGGGGAAACTTTATTGACACATTCCTGGGGTCAGATACATCACATGATCACACTTACAGAACCACAGGCACATAGACACAGGCAACAGAGCATGCACAATGTCGGCACTAGTACAGTGTACATCCACCTTTCGCAGCAATGCAGGCTGCTATTCTCCCATGGAGACGATCGTAGAGATGCTGGATGTAGTCCTGTGGAACGGCTTGCCATGCCATTTCCACCTGGCGCCTCAGTTGGACCAGCGTTCGTGCTGGACGTGCAGACCGCGTGAGACGACGCTTCATCCAGTCCCAAACATGCTCGATGGGGGACAGATCCGGAGATCTTGCTGGCCAGGGTAGTTGACTTACACCTTCTAGAGCACGTTGGGTGGCACGGGATACATGCGGACGAGCATTGTCCTGTTGGAACAGCAAGTTCCCTTGCCGGTCTAGGAATGGTAGAACGATGGGTTCGATGACGGTTTGGATGTACCGTGCACTATTCAGTGTCCCCTCGACGATCACCAGTGGTGTACGGCCAGTGTAGGAGATCGCTCCCCACACCATGATGCCGGGTGTTGGCCCTGTGTGCCTCGGTCGTATGCAGTCCTGATTGTGGCGCTCACCTGCACGGCGCCAAACACGCATACGACCATCATTGGCACCAAGGCAGAAGCGACTCTCATCGCTGAAGACGACACGTCTCCATTCGTCCCTCCATTCACGCCTGTCGCGACACCACTGGAGGCGGGCTGCACGATGTTGGGGCGTGAGCGGAAGACGGCCTAACGGTGAGCGGGACCGTAGCCCAGCTTCATGGAAACGGTTTCGAATGGTCCTCGCCGATACCCCAGGAGCAACAGTGTCCCTAATTTGCTGGGAAGTGGCGGTGCGGTCCCCTACGGCACTGCGTAGGATCCTACGGTCTTGGTGTGCATCCGTGCGTCGCTGCGGTCCGGTCCCAGATCGACGGGCACGTGCACCTTCCGCCGACCACTGGCGACAACATCGATGTACTGTGGAGACCTCACGCCCCACGTGTTGAGCAATTCGGCGGTACGTCCACCCGGCCTCCCGCATGCCCACTATACGCCCTCGCTCAAAGTCCGTCAACTGCACATACGGTTCACGTCCACGCTGTCGAGGCATGCTACCAGTGTTAAAGACTGCGATGGAGCTCCGTATGCCACGGCAAACTGGCTGACACTGACGGCGGCGGTGCACAAATGCTGCGCAGCTAGCGCCATTCGACGGCCAACACCGCGGGTCCTGGTGTGTCCGCTGTGCCGTGCGTGTGATCATTGCTTGTACAGCCCTCTCGCAGTGTCCGGAGCAAGTATGGTGGGTCTGACACACCGGTGTCAATGTGTTCTTTTTTCCCGCAGCACCTATATAAGACAAGTGTCTAGCGTAGTTGTTACATCGGTTACTGGACCTACAATGGCAGCGCATCAAGATTTAAGTCAGTCTGAAAGTGTTGTTATAGCCGGCGCACGAGCGATAAGCCAAAGAAAATGGTACAGGCATGCGTATTCAAATACAGAGATACGTAAAGAGGCAGAATACGATACTGCGGCCCGCAGCACCTATATAAGACAAGTGTCTAGCGTAGTTGTTACATCGGTTACTGGACCTACAATGGCAGCGCATCAAGATTTAAGTCAGTCTGAAAGTGTTGTTATAGTCGGCGCACGAGCGATAAGCCAAAGAAAATGGTACAGGCATGCGTATTCAAATACAGAGATACGTAAAGAGGCAGAATACGTTACTGTGGCCCGCAGCACCTATATAAGACAAGTGTCTAGCGTAGTTGTTACATCGGTTACTGGACCTACAATGGCAGCGCATCAAGATTTAAGTCAGTCTGAAAGTGTTGTTATAGTCGGCGCACGAGCGATAAGCCAAAGAAAATGGTACAGGCATGCATATTCAAATACAGAGATACGTAAAGAGGCAGAATACGATACTGCGGCCCGCAGCACCTATATAAGACAAGTGTCTAGCGTAGTTGTTACATCGGTTACTGGACCTACAATGGCAGCGCATCAAGATTTAAGTCAGTCTGAAAGTGTTGTTATAGCCGGCGCACGAGCGATAAGCCAAAGAAAATGGTACAGGCATGCGTATTCAAATACAGAGATACGTAAAGAGGCAGAATACGATACTGCGGCCCGCAGCACCTATATAAGACAAGTGTCTAGCGTAGTTGTTACATCGGTTACTGGACCTACAATGGCAGCGCATCAAGATTTAAGTCAGTCTGAAAGTGTTGTTATAGTCGGCGCACGAGCGATAAGCCAAAGAAAATGGTACAGGCATGCGTATTCAAATACAGAGATACGTAAAGAGGCAGAATACGATACTGCGGCCCGCAGCACCTATATAAGACAAGTGTCTAGCGTAGTTGTTACATCGGTTACTGGACCTACAATGGCAGCGCATCAAGATTTAAGTCAGTCTGAAAGTGTTGTTATAGCCGGCGCACGAGCGATAAGCCAAAGAAAATGGTACAGGCATGCGTATTCAAATACAGAGATACGTAAAGAGGCAGAATACGATACTGCGGCCCGCAGCACCTATATAAGACAAGTGTCTAGCGTAGTTGTTACATCGGTTACTGGACCTACAATGGCAGCGCATCAAGATTTAAGTCAGTCTGAAAGTGTTGTTATAGCCGGCGCACGAGCGATAAGCCAAAGAAAATGGTACAGGCATGCGTATTCAAATACAGAGATACGTAAAGAGGCAGAATACGTTACTGTGGCCCGCAGCACCTATATAAGACAAGTGTCTAGCGTAGTTGTTACATCGGTTACTGGACCTACAATGGCAGCGCATCAAGATTTAAGTCAGTCTGAAAGTGTTGTTATAGTCGGCGCACGAGCGATAAGCCAAAGAGAATGGTACAGGCATGCGTATTCAAATACAGAGATACGTAAAGAGGCAGAATACGATACTGCGGCCCGCAGCACCTATATAAGACAAGTGTCTAGCGTAGTTGTTACATCGGTTACTGGACCTACAATGGCAGCGCATCAAGATTTAAGTCAGTCTGAAAGTGTTGTTATAGTCGGCGCACGAGCGATAAGCCAAAGAAAATGGTACAGGCATGCGTATTCAAATACAGAGATACGTAAAGAGGAAGAATACGATACTGCGGCCCGCAGCACCTATATAAGACAAGTGTCTAGCGTAGTTGTTACATCGGTTACTGGACCTACAATGGCAGCGCATCAAGATTTAAGTCAGTCTGAAAGTGTTGTTATAGTCGGCGCACGAGCGATAAGCCAAAGAAAATGGTACAGGCATGCGTATTCAAATACAGAGATACGTAAAGAGGCAGAATACGATACTGCGGCCCGCAGCACCTATATAAGACAAGTGTCTAGCGTAGTTGTTACATCGGTTACTGGACCTACAATGGCAGCGCATCAAGATTTAAGTCAGTCTGAAAGTGTTGTTATAGTCGGCGCACGAGTGATAAGCCAAAGAAAATAGTACAGGCATGCGTATTCAAATACAGAGATACGTAAAGAGGCAGAATACGATACTGCGGCCCGCAGCACCTATATAAGACAAGTGTCTAGCGTAGTTGTTACATCGGTTACTGGACCTACAATGGCAGCGCATCAAGATTTAAGTCAGTCTGAAAGTGTTGTTATAGCCGGCGCACGAGCGATAAGCCAAAGAAAATGGTACAGGCATGCGTATTCAAATACAGAGATACGTAAAGAGGCAGAATACGATACTGCGGCCCGCAGCACCTATATAAGACAAGTGTCTAGCGTAGTTGTTACATCGGTTACTGGACCTACAATGGCAGCGCATCAAGATTTAAGTCAGTCTGAAAGTGTTGTTATAGTCGGCGCACGAGCGATAAGCCAAAGAAAATGGTACAGGCATGCGTATTCAAATACAGAGATACGTAAAGAGGCAGAATACGTTACTGTGGCCCGCAGCACCTATATAAGACAAGTGTCTAGCGTAGTTGTTACATCGGTTACTAGACCTACAATGGCAGCGCATCAAGATTTAAGTCAGTCTGAAAGTGTTGTTATAGTCGGCGCACGAGCGATAAGCCAAAGAAAATGGTACAGGCATGCGTATTCAAATACAGAGATACGTAAAGAGGCAGAATACGATACTGCCGCCCGCAGCACCTATATAAGACAAGTGTCTAGCGTAGTTGTTACATCGGTTACTGGACCTACAATGGCAGCGCATCAAGATTTAAGTCAGTCTGAATGTGTTGTTATAGTCGGCGCACGAGCGATAAGCCAAAGAAAATGGTGCAGGCATGCGTATTCAAATACAGAGATACGTAAAGAGGCAGAATACGATACTGCGGCCCGCAGCACCTATATAAGACAAGTGTCTAGCGTAGTTGTTACATCGGTTACTGGACCTACAATGGCAGCGCATCAAGATTTAAGTCAGTCTGAAAGTGTTGTTATAGTCGGCGCACGAGCGATAAGCCAAAGAAAATGGTACAGGCATGCGTATTCAAATACAGAGATACGTAAAGAGGCAGAATACGTTACTGTGGCCCGCAGCACCTATATAAGACAAGTGTCTAGCGTAGTTGTTACATCGGTTACTGGACCTACAATGGCAGCGCATCAAGATATAAGTCAGTCTGAAAGTGTTGTTATAGTCGGCGCACGAGCGATAAGCCAAAGAAAATGGTACAGGCATGCGTATTCAAATACAGAGATACGTAAAGAGGCAGAATACGATACTGCGGCCCGCAGCACCTATATAAGACAAGTGTCTAGCGTAGTTGTTACATCGGTTACTGGACCTACAATGGCAGCGCATCAAGATTTAAGTCAGTCTGAAAGTGTTGTTATAGCCGGCGCACGAGCGATAAGCCAAAGAAAATGGTACAGGCATGCGTATTCAAATACAGAGATACGTAAAGAGGCAGAATACGATACTGCGGCCCGCAGCACCTATATAAGACAAGTGTCTAGCGTAGTTGTTACATCGGTTACTGGACCTACAATGGCAGCGCATCAATATTTAAGTCAGTCTGAAAGTGTTGTTATGGTCGGCGCACGAGCGATAAGCCAAAGAAAATGGTACAGGCATGCGTATTCAAATACAGAGATACGTAAAGAGGCAGAATACGATACTGCGGCCCGCAGCACCTATATAAGACAAGTGTCTAGCGTAGTTGTTACATCGGTTACTGGACCTACAATGGCAGCGCATCAAGATTTAAGTCAGTCTGAAAGTGTTGTTATAGCCGGCGCACGAGCGATAAGCCAAAGAAAATGGTACAGGCATGCGTATTCAAATACAGAGATACGTAAAGAGGCAGAATACGATACTGCGGCCCGCAGCACCTATATAAGACAAGTGTCTAGCGTAGTTGTTACATCGGTTACTGGACCTACAATGGCAGCGCATCAAGATTTAAGTCAGTCTGAAAGTGTTGTTATAGTCGGCGCACGAGCGATAAGCCAAAGAAAATGGTACAGGCATGCGTATTCAAATACAGAGATACGTAAAGAGGCAGAATACGTTACTGCGGCCCGCAGCACCTATATTAGACAAGTGTCTAGCGTAGTTGTTACATTGGTTACTAGACCTACAATGGCAGCGCATCAAGATTTAAGTCAGTCTGAAAGTGTTGTTATAGTCGGCGCACGAGCGATAAGCCAAAGAAAATGGTACAGGCATGCGTATTCAAATACGGAGATACGTAAAGAGGCAGAATACGATACTGCGGCCCGCAGCACCTATATAAGACAAGTGTCTAGCGTAGTTGTTACATCGGTTACTGGACCTACAATGGCAGCGCATCAAGATTTAAGTCAGTCTGAATGTGTTGTTATAGTCGGCGCACGAGCGATAAGCCAAAGAAAATGGTGCAGGCATGCGTATTCAAATACAGAGATACGTAAAGAGGCAGAATACGATACTGCGGCCCGCAGCACCTATATAAGACAAGTGTCTAGCGTAGTTGTTACATCGGTTACTGGACCTACAATGGCAGCGCATCAAGATTTAAGTCAGTCTGAATGTGTTGTTATAGTCGGCGCACGAGCGATAGGCCAAAGAAAATGGTACAGGCATGCGTATTCAAATACAGAGATACGTAAAGAGGCAGAATACGATACTGCGGCCCGCAGCACCTATATAAGACAAGTGTCTAGCGTAGTTGTTACATCGGTTACTGGACCTACAATGGCAGCACATCAAGATTTAAGTCAGTCTGAAAGTGTTGTTATAGCCGGCGCACGAGCGATAAGCCAAAGAAAATGGTACAGGCATGCGTATTCAAATACAGAGATACGTAAAGAGGCAGAATACGATACTGCGGCCCGCAGCACCTATATAAGACAAGTGTCTAGCGTAGTTGTTACATCGGTTACTGGACCTACAATGGCAGCGCATCAAGATTTAAGTCAGTCTGAAAGTGTTGTTATAGTCGGCGCACGAGCGATAAGCCAAAGAAAATGGTACAGGCATGCGTATTCAAATACAGAGATACGTAAAGAGGCAGAATACGATACTGCGGCCCGCAGCACCTATATAAGACAAGTGTCTAGCGTAGTTGTTACATCGGTTACTGGACCTACAATGGCAGCGCATCAAGATTTAAGTCAGTCTGAAAGTGTTGTTATAGCCGGCGCACGAGCGATAAGCCAAAGAAAATGGTACAGGCATGCGTATTCAAATACAGAGATACGTAAAGAGGCAGAATACGATACTGCGGCCCGCAGCACCTATATAAGACAAGTGTCTAGCGTAGTTGTTACATCGGATACTGGACCTACAATGGCAGCGCATCAAGATTTAAGTCAGTCTGAAAGTGTTGTTATAGTCGGCGCACGAGCGATAAGCCAAAGAAAATGGTACAGGCATGCGTATTCATATACAGAGATACGTAAAGAGGCAGAATACGTTACTGTGGCCCGCAGCACCTATATAAGACAAGTGTCTAGCGTAGTTGTTACATCGGTTACTGGACCTACAATGGCAGCGCATCAAGATTTAAGTCAGTCTGAAAGTGTTGTTATAGTCGGCGCACGAGCGATAAGCCAAAGAAAATGGTACAGGCATGCGTATTCAAATACAGAGATACGTAAAGAGGCAGAATACGATACTGCGGCCCGCAGCACCTATATAAGACAAGTGTCTAGCGTAGTTGTTACATCGGTTACTGGACCTACAATGGCAGCGCATCAAGATTTAAGTCAGTCTGAAAGTGTTGTTATAGCCGGCGCACGAGCGATAAGCCAAAGAAAATGGTACAGGCATGCGTATTCAAATACAGAGATACGTAAAGAGGCAGAATACGATACTGCGGCCCGCAGCACCTATATAAGACAAGTGTCTAGCGTAGTTGTTACATCGGTTACTGGACCTACAATGGCAGCGCATCAAGATTTAAGTCAGTCTGAAAGTGTTGTTATAGCCGGCGCACGAGCGATAAGCCAAAGAAAATGGTACAGGCATGCGTATTCAAATACAGAGATACGTAAAGAGGCAGAATACGATACTGCGGCCCGCAGCACCTATATAAGACAAGTGTCTAGCGTAGTTGTTACATCGGTTACTGGACCTACAATGGCAGCGCATCAAGATTTAAGTCAGTCTGAAAGTGTTGTTATAGTCGGCGCACGAGCGATAAGCCAAAGAAAATGGTACAGGCATGCGTATTCAAATACAGAGATACGTAAAGAGGCAGAATACGATACTGCGGCCCGCAGCACCTATATAAGACAAATGTCTAGCGTAGTTGTTACATCGGTTACTGGACCTACAATGGCAGCGCATCAAGATTTAAGTCAGTCTGAAAGTGTTGTTATAGCCGGCGCACGAGCGATAAGCCAAAGAAAATGGTACAGGCATGCGTATTCAAATACAGAGATACGTAAAGAGGCAGAATACGATACTGCGGCCCGCAGCACCTATATAAGACAAG